>NC_083743.1:11421820-11721820 GCF_033458585.1 Syngnathus typhle
ATGCTACCCAATGGACACGATTACCTTTCTTTATTATTTCTTTTTCACCATTTCAGACCGTTTAGGATCACAGATGAGATTTAACAGCAGATTTTGAGAGCGGGGTGGACCTTGGACTGGTCACTAGATACAGTATCACATCAACATGAATTATAATAACATTAAAACATTCATTAACATTTACTTCATGGCATGATTATTTTTCAGGTTTTGTAGTCTCACAAAAACCCCTGTTTGCCTTACCCTATATCTTTATTTATTTGCCTACCATCTGTTTTGTCAGCGTGCAAGACTAACATAAAGCAAAACAAATCCATATACCTCCATGACAGCATCACTCTTCTCACTCCATTTCATTTGCTTCTTTTTAATCATGCTTTCCTGCTAAATGGCTAGTAAATAATGAGTAGGTGTAATATCTCTGTCTTCATCTTTGTCAGTCTTTCATTAGCAGTGTCAAAGCTCAATTAGAACAGTCCAAAAAGCCAGTTTGCTTAGGGCTCATTTGCTGGCTCGCAGCATAAAATGAGGATCACTGGATTACTTTGTTACTTTTCTGAAATTCTCTTGATCCGTCACATCATGGGGAAAAAAATCACTTTGAAGACATTGGAGTAGGGGGACTTTTGTGTGAACGATAACAAATGATGTACTTGGAGAAGGTCAGAAGGAAGAACACAGAAAAAAAAATATGCATCTCTTACGCCTTTAGATGAAATGTTCAATTTTGTCAGACATAGCTTTCAATGTCACAATGCCAACAGACGGCGTAACTACTGCATATATTCTGAAAAAGAAACATTTGAAAACAAGAAGAAAGATACATTTATATGGAAATTTCAAATTCAGCTGAATAATTGATTGACTCAAATCACCCAAACAGTTGAAACAGTCCTTGCTCTGTGAAACCATAACTATTTAGCAAATATCCTGTGATTGTCAAGATGCTTTTCTTTCAGCAGCACTGCAATAATGGATTCCTCCGTGCACACAAGACAATGTAATCCACATAAACAAGTTATTTCAACTTCTCAAGGTTTGTTTTTTGTCTGCCACTCAGCACGACAAACAACCTTCAAATCTCCGAACACATACGCAAGCACACATCCATGGACAAAATGTGTTTTTGTATGTGTGTATTTGTGTTTTTAGGCACACAGCCTTTGATAGGATTAATACTGATCAATAAATGCATCTGTAACAGGATTAGGACTGGAAAGATGGTGACATTCAAGGCACTGTTTGGCACTTGATTTTCACATTGTGTTGAGAAAGTCATGCTCTGGTATATTCTGAGAGATGAGATTGATGTTTCCTATTTTTGAATTTAGGATTTAATTTTCCTTGATGTGACTGTGTTGGGGGAAATTAAGGTGAGTTACACGAATTATGTGTTCCTCACAGGCTAAGGTGACTAAATTAGTCAAGCTTAGTCGAGTCGGTATCATGCTGTAAGATTTGAAAGTTGCTCACATTTATTTTATTTAATGTTTAATGGCCTTCTGTCACTCTAGTTTAGCAATTATTTGATTGTGAAAAGAGAATAGGTAATATTTGTTACAATTATTTTCTTTTTCTTCAAGGTGGGTGTTGTCAGTTTGCTGATTAATGCTGTTCCTTCTTGAAACTAACTCACGATTGTAGAGTGCTTCTCAAAAGTTTTACCCATAGTACTACATCAAAAAATGGTTTAAAAAAAAAATGCCACCATCATGACCAACTAAAACATATTTGCGTAGTAGGCCAAAGTGTTCATCATAAGTACACAGGTTTTATTCCAATAAACCACTGTAAAATGGGGCAGATGAATTTGTTGTTGATAAAAGGAGTACAAATTAGTTAAATGAAAAATGTGCCCCAATAAATATTTAGAAACAGTTCTTTAAGATGAAATGCTATCATACTACACTAAAAAGTTAAATACAACTGAGCGACTAGGAGAATAATTTGTTGACGTACCACCAGAGTGAGCCTACTTAGCACAGTTTAAATCAGTGGTCTTTTATCAGAGCCAAGTATTCTGACATGTTCTGTGTGGTAACAGTGGAATGTCTTCCCAGTGAGGACTCGTTTGTTAAAGGTTACATTGTCAAGCCTATCGCACTTAACCTGACCTTTAATATCCTAACATTATCTCCATTTATTACAACAAAAGAGCCTATCCATTGAGGTCATGTTATATCTACATGTTGCTGGGCTGGGAAGGCAATTTCAACATCTGCCTGTGTGGGAGCCTTGCAGTTTTATTTTTCCTGAGTTCTCAACTGGCATCCTGCCCAGGAATGCTACAAAATCTGGGACTAACCAGGCAACTCCAGATAAAGGTTATAAGCAAGGTTAACTCGATGAGTGCAGTTCAGGAAAAAAAACAAGCTCATGCGGGAGGACTCTGGAACTGTCCAGTAAAAGTGAAAAATGACAAAAAGACCTCGACGTGTGAAAAGTCTTAAGTACTTTTCGGCACCTGCTTTGGCTCACAATGATTTTCAAACAGGAGTTTCATGTATTATAATCTGGGATTATAAATCTTGAGTGAGGACTCATTCTCGCAACTGGAATTGTCTTTTTTTTTTTTTTTTTTTTCAAAGACTTATTCTTGGTTTCTGTGTTTTGCCTTAATATACCCAATGAGCTAATTAAGACTAAGTCCAAAGGTGTCCATAAGCCTAATCATTGGTTGACTGTGACCGCCCAAGATTTCCAAATGAGAAACAAACTTGGCTAAGAATTGATAATGGAAGATTAGAAAATATAAATATAGAGATCAGTGTTTTTTTTTCTCTTTATTTTATTTTTTCAAAGCAATGTCAGAATATTGTTATAAGAAAAAAAGTCAGATATCCAATTAGACAGGACTTGAATAAAACTGCATGTCGTGTGTGTGAAAGCACTCACTTCCTCATGTAAAGACTATGGAGTTCATTTACAAAGCCGCTAACATCAACTCCATAACTGCAGAACGACTTCTGGCAATTTACATGCCAGACATATTGAAATTAGTTTGCACATGGTAGAAATATTTTTGGGTAAAATTGTAGAGGTAGCATAGGGAACAGTATCGGGGTTCAAAGCGCTTACACCACTGGGATCTGAATTATGGCCTCAGGCGTTGCTGTTGGCAAAAAAAGAAGAGGGTTCAAGGGGGGTTTAAAAAAGGGAGATGAGCGGTTTCGAATGAGGCTCTTTTTATGTCTATAGAGTCAAATAACTAGACTGCTGAGTTGTTAGATATGTCGAATTGCACCAGGGGAGAGTAAGAGAGCTGGGAGACACTAACCTGAGATTAGAGGTACCTGATCCTCGGCATCAAGCCTCTGCTATGATCCGCAGACGACTTCTCTATTCTGGCTCTGATTCCCCATCACTGTACGGGATCGTCCCTGTCCAGCTGGTTGTGTTGACACTGATTGACACTGGTGCAACAGTCAATGTGTGGTTGAACCTTTCTATTACAAGTACCGCAAGGGGTGTCAGTAGCTCAGGCGGTAAAGACATTCCCATGGGGCCTGGGGATTCACTTGGAAGATTCACAGAAAGGTAAAGAAGTAAAAATTCTAAGATACTTAATGAAATATTGAACAGTTGGACAGTTTAATTTCACCTGTAAAGTCTACGGTAAATTTTAAATGAATCCTGAAATTTCAGTATATGTTGAATGTTTTCATCATTTTCTGCCAAATTGAAAAGAACAGAGCCATTCAACAAAAACATAAAGTAGACAAATCATATTTGTTGGGGGGGGGGGGATGCAGAATAAGGTGGCGGGCCAGAGCTGTGTCCCGAACTTGACACTTCAATCTTGCGATTCATCCTGTTCAGCAACACAATAATCTTTGGGTGGATCATTCCAAAGACAAATAATATGAATATCAAGTCGGTATCAAGGTTGTATTGATACCGGTGAGATGAGATCACTACAGTGGTTTCGTTCCAGTCTAGTATGCACAACTGTAGTCTCGTCAAACAGGTGGTAGCAATGTTGCCGGGCTTGCTGCTTCAGTCTCAGTGCCAAGCAGGCGCAATTTAATAACCCCTACCCCACACCCACCGCCGTCTGCCGTGTGACTGAGCAGCACTAAAAAGCAAGCAAGCAGCCGGCCGGCTCGGATCTGCTCGCCCACCAATATGTGTACAATGCGTGCAAGAAAGACAACATCAAAAGACAAAGTTGATGCGGAAACGACTCTTTTGTGATAAATTTCCTAATTCCCATTGTTATAGTCTTTCCGAAAAGTAAAAATGAAACTCCCTTTTTGAAGAAGGTTGACAGAAAATGAGGTTGGAGTCAATCGTTTGGCGGAAGGTCATAACATAAAATATTTTACGTGTCACATTTTGGATTCCATATTGTTTTCCGCCACATAAATCATATATATACTACTACTATATTTATATCTATACTATATAAAAAGTATTATTTATACTTGTTTTTGTCCTGTGGGAGGAAGCAGGAGTAATTGGAGAACACACTGGGAAAGATTTCAGAGCTTTCCTACTGTGAGCGAAGGGGACTCATGGCTATTACACATCCACTCAGCTGCTCCACAGGACTCACTTTAAGATTTCCATTTATTTATTTATTGTTTATAAACTAAATTGATTGTATTTGTTTGCCAAGAGGATGATTTATAGTAGCTCTTGAAGTTCTACTTCTACTGATGATTTGATTTCCATGTACCATAGGTCATTTGATAAATGACTGTTTAAAAAAACTGAATTACAAATTGGTGATTTTTGTTTTTTTCAATTAGTTTCTGGGCCTCTTGCCCACAGTATTTCTGGCCAACCTTTTCCTATTGTTACCCTCCCATTTATATTACTGCCCTGAGTTACCCTAAATCCTACGACTGCTGTGCCTCACACAGCTGTGCACTTTGATGGCGTTTGCTAATGTACTGTAAATGGCATAAAATATGTCAAGCTTAGTCCTCTGCCAGCTCTCGCTTTTACATCATTTTTACACCATTTTCTGAATCCGCCATTTATTTATATGAAGGCAGATGTGATTTTATGTCCTCTGCTCGGCTGTATAGTGCTGCTTTGGAATCCAAATGAAGCTTTGATTGAGAGATTTCCATGAAAGAGGTGTTGTGTACGGGGTGACAGTGAGTGTGAAAGCACGTCCAAGAACGACTGGGGATGTTGGGTATTCGGGGCGGAGGGGGGATGTGATGCGCTGTGGGCTGTCTGGAGCTTGATGATGTACTGCTGTAAAAGTGGAAGTCTGGGAGAGGAACAGAGGATATGCCGCTGTGCTTTTAACTCAGGGCCTGTCCGTGATGTACAGACTGTGCAGGCAGTCAATTTCATCCGACGCACTTGCCTATTATAAAAATCACATACCCGTTTTAAAACGCGCAATAGTTCCTTCTCATTTTCACCGCTTAAGAGACATTTTCTACACCTCTCCTGAAAATCATTTAAGGGCAAATGCCCAAGAACGGCTTTTGGGGGGATTCAGATCAAATTAGAGCAGTTATTGCCTGCTTACTGCCTCATATGCACTTAAAAATAGAGTGCATGCTTAGCTCTCCGTTGCCATGTGTAATGGCGTCTCACAGACTGAAATGGATCTCTTTATCCTTGTTTGTGATAGTGTCCTTTTAGCAGAGGTGTGCCATTATGTGCCAGTAGTTCCTGTGACTCCTTCTCTGTCAGTGCTTTCTTCGTCACCTCGATAATGCCTCATTCAAACAGCTTTGCAGCATTTGAGGTTACCTAGCCTGAGGGGGCCTTCCTTATCACAAGTGTACATATTTGACTAATGCAGCATAAATGACCTGCACAAATGGCTAAAATCTGGGCGAATTCAACATTTATGATCTTCACTCTCACCTACCTGTTTTTATGGGAGAAGCTGCTGACAGTTTACAACCTACTAACCCGACAGGTGTTAAGTTCAATAGTCCCCCAAGGGCACTACTGAGGTTGTTAAATAGCTATTCCTTTTCATTATTATTTTTTTTTTTTACCAGAGTGTGGAAATATTGAAAGCAAATGAAAGCACTGATAGATTTATCCCACTGTTGACGTTTAACCAAGGTTGGTTTGGCAGACACTAGAAGAAAATATGAATGTTGTGTGTCTCGCATTGAATCCCTCCATCATCCTTTGAAAATGACACAACGGCTCAGTAACCCTCCTCTGAGCTGTTACCTCTCAGAGAGCCGTGACTGCTTCAGTGCAGTAGCATTTGTGAGGTGGTGGTGGTGAAATGCCTAATGAATACACAAAGGCTTTGAGCGGATAGATTTTTCAACAGTCTGAATAAGTATTGATGAACTAACTTGACACCAAATAAGGATTTATGCGCAGCCTTTTAGGCCTATGTTTTGGAATAAGTTGAAACAATGCCTACTACATCTTATTGTTAATTACACGGACCAGTCACAAGTTTTACCAAGATATCTAATGTGTGAGCCTGTATGAATAAACAACCTTGAGAAGGATAATGACTTCACTTGCGATTTGGTGACATATTCATATGATTGCCCTAGTTTTGATCCACCCATCCATCCATTTTCTGTACCGCTTAGTCCCCACGGGGGTCGCGGGTGTGCCGGAGCCTATCTCAGCCGTCATCGGCGGGGGACACCTTGAACCGGTTGCCAGCCAATCGCAGGGCACACAGAGACAAACAACCATACGCACTCGCACTCACACCTAGGGACAATTTGGAGTGCTCAATTGGCCTACCAAGCATGTTTTTGGGATGTGGGAGGAAACCGGAGTGCCCGGAGAAAACGCGGTCCCCGGGGAGAACATGCAAACTCCACACAGGCAGGGCCGGAGGTGGAATCGAACCCGCATTCTCCTAACTGTGAGGCGGACGTGCTACCCAGTGCGCCACCGAGCTGAGTTTTAGTATTTATGTTAAAAATAAAAAGTTTATTCCTATAGCGGAGTTCTGCACATTTTACTTTAACAAAACTAATGAAAACTGAAGCTAAAATGTACTTAGTTTCCATTAGTGATGGGAAAATTAACTTCCAATTTTGAACCTGTTTTTTTCTCCACTCCTCGACATGGCACTGTTGGTTCCACGAAAGGTTTTTCAGAGATCTCATTTATCAAGAAAGATGGCAAATGCTACAAAATAATTAATTGGAATTTGTTTATCTCACGGAAATATTATTAAAACCTGCAATACGAAAGCCATGTTGCAATTTTCAGGTGTGTACACAAAAACAATGTAATTCTACGTTGAAGGTACAAAAATATAATCTTAGCTCGCTTGACAATAGATAAGACACATCATATTTGTTAGGTTTACATGCATTAATGTAAAGGCACTTTGTGTAATGGCCATGGCTGGGCCGCTGTCACTTGTGATTTAACCTGGCACTTTGGCGGTGGCGAGCTGCTACTCCAAATCAAGGCTAAGTGGAGGATTCATCAGTGGGCTGTCGAGATGAAACACTCGCCCAGCGGGGACAGGGAGATGAGGCCCTGATTGGGACAAATATGTCTCCCCCTGGAGTCAGCTCTCATTCACCGGTCTGCGCGCCATCTAAAAGAAAGAGAAATGTTTTGATTAGGGGTCTCTTTCAATGTCACAGCAGCTCACAATGAAGAACGAGGTGAGGCTGTCTCTGAGGGAAGCAAATAGTTGAAGAGGATGAAAGGCAAATTGTTGTCTCCACTCTAGGGAGGGTGGGGATTTCACAAAAAGCCTTACTGTTAATGGTGCCACATTCCTTCTTGAAGGAACATTTCAATTTGGTGTTTCTTTTGCTGTGATGAACTATTTCTTTTCATAGTCAGTCAATTATGTTACAGGTAGTGCCAGCTGTTATCTTCATAGCAGGGCATTTTCCATGCCTTTTAATTTACATGTGCGTCACTGACACACTCTATATACGTAGTATGATTATATTGGCGTGTCTTTCATAATTGATAATAAATGTAATATTTCTCAAACAATAATGAGAATACACCAAGTGAATAGTTAGAATTTCAACTCCAACAATAGAATTGAAATCATTACGTAGTTGCTATATCCTGTGAGAAATGGAGATTTTTCTTTCCAGCATTTCAGTCTAATGCATTTTTGAAATTCTTTCACTCTTACAGTGGTAACCATGCATTCACTCAAATACTCCTAAACCATCGCCCATTTGTAAGAAAGCATTAAGCCTCTGTAACACAATTTCTTTTCAATAGAAGCAAGGTTTAAAAAAGTAACATAGGAACAAGGATTTAAACATGACTGAAGTGTCTGTGCATTAGATGTAGTATCAAGCCCCTCAATGCATTTTGATCCATATTATCCATTCATTCCCATTCAATCTATGTCACCTTTAAACAACTACATTCTATACCAGTGAAATATTATTGAAGTGGCATGATGCTACATGTCCCGTTGAACCAAACAATTCTCAATTTTAAATCATTTTAATCTCCTGGGACCTTTTGAAAGGCTCATCATTCCTTAATGAATATGAACAATCCCAGTGGCCCCTCAACATTTTCCTTCTCACAAACAAGTTTTCCTTGCAAATCCTCTGGTTCCTAGATGCTCGGTAAACACTTGCGTGTTTGCTCTAGGGCAATAGCCCACGTGGAATTGAGTCCTGCCAACAAATGCTACCACAAATACTCCAGCGGGAGAGGCAATGAAGAGGTGTAAATTGACAAAGAAATGATGTAACGATAGAGCCGAGAGACAGAAAAGATGTTTCCTTTTCCATCAGAAGCAATCTCCTAAACGCCTTATACTTTCTTTGGCCCTCCCTCATTTGCATCCCTTTTATGCTCTCCACCCCTCTTGCCATTAGGTAGAACTAATGCCTGAAAATGTACTGTCGTTTTGAAAAGTGACTGGATTAATTTCCCTGCACTCTTTTAATCAATAGCTACCAAGAGGGGTTACGTGGCTTCCATTTATGCTAAATATAACGTCTGAATAGTTACTGTGGAGACAAGAGCTGTGCCTTTATGATAATAATTACAATCAGCGGTGAGACGAAGATCACATAAGCCCGGTGAGGGCGCTTCTCTCCTGCCAGCTTAACAACCTTAAAGGCGGGTGCACTTCATGCAAAGACTTACGGGATTTGTTTGTTTTATGCTCTTATTTGAGGATTTCATTTCAATGGATGCCTTATGACCTTTGGAACAATATCTATGGAAGCGGTCTGAAAAAATGCAGCCGGAAGAGATGTAATAATCCATTTGCGGCTCATGATATTCAAGTCTCTGATGTCCATGGAATCTCACTTCCTCTGGCCGCGTAGCTAATGATAAAGTGTGTGCCTCGGAGGCCCTCCTGCTGTTGCCATTTGTAATTTATAGAAGTCATCATCTGAGGTGATTCATCTTGATTGTGCCTTGGCAACTGTCATGCACCACTAATGCACAGTGTGAGAAATGGAATAAATACGACTTGCAGCAGCACGCGTGTTTGTCTTCCCAGCGTCATGAATTTGCATTGCCGCTGACACATTTTGCTCCTAATGACAGGCGTCATATTCCAGATAGGCCAATTGTGTTATCACTCGGCATTCAACGTGTGTTACAAGGGGATGGGCAGAATGGGAGGATTTAAACACAATGATGAGGAAGATAAAGTCACTACAATACATGTCTGCTCTAATGTGAGCGATAGGGCCTCGTGAATTATTCATAATAATTAGCCATTGTTGTTGGCAGCTACATTGAAGCGCTCAAATTTTGATGTTAATGAGTGTAACAAAAACCTAGTTTCACTGAAGGATTGGGCCTTGTTCCATATCACAGTTTCTGCTGAAAGCTTGGCCAGAGGCAGATTGGAATGTTTTCAAGTCCAGCTTCAGAATTGAATTAGAAATGATTATAATCATTTCAATAAACACCACAAAGGATGTAAAATGTGTTCCTTGGCATCTTTCCTCTTGGTGGCTTGAAATTTGTCCGGACTTGTGTATATTTTATTACTTCCCAGCCAGTGCTAATGGCAGTTTCTGGGCTTTGTTTGGCCTAAACGTTTACCAATGCAATTTAAAACTCCCATTGTGTACAGTACTTGCATGCCTCGTGCTTTTGTTATGGCTGGCAAAGTATTTTCATTTGAGGCATGTCACTTTCATCAGAATTATTGACTGCTTTTACAACCGAGTAAATATCAGATCGGCACTGCTTCATTGTTTGTTTTTTTCATGTGCACTTTGTAAGCTTATTGTGTTTGATCAGAAACTCTTTGTAAATTGGCCAATTTAATGAAAATGCCAACATATAACGTCCAAGGCTCTAGCCTGAACGGCGAATGCACGTGAGTGTTTTCAAAGGCAACGCATGTATTCACGTCAGAGGTCATCATGGTTCGTTCAAGGTCCCAAATGTTTGCCAAACTTCCGCCTGTACTTTTCTTGTCGCAAGAAAGTTTTGTTCAAAATGACTAAAACCACCATCTAATTAGTAGTTAACAGGGGTGGTAATGGCCATCGAAAATTTCATGTGAATCCCAAACGGCCGGTCATCTCACGGCCATTCACCCCACGCCCCACGTATTGCCGAAAACGTTTTGATGTCCAATGAGCCCCCTCCCCCCGTACACAGTTATGTTTCATTCCTCAATAATACGTAATATGAATGGAGTGTGCTAAATATCAGTAAAATAATCTTATTTTCATTATTTATACTTTTACTAGCACATGGTCACAGATCATCAAATATGTTTAATTAATAAGAATTACTGGTTAATTTATGTGATGAGCCCATGCTCCTGCACACTGTAATTTTATAATATCATAAAACGTAATTGACGGAAGAGTAAATTTAATGGCCCCAGATATGGTGAATGTTCCAAATCTTTTTTGAATGAATGGCAAAGGTATACTTTCACAAACATGAAAGGATGGATAAAAATTGCAGCCGCACTGATTTTGCTGTCCATAATTACGCGGCACAATCAGAATTCTATGTGCAGAGTGGGTTGATGCACACTAATCAGGGTCTAGAGATTGAAAGACCAGGATAGACATTTATGCCTCAGTGGAAAAGAGGGAAACATTGGGAGGGTGCAAATTGGCAAGCTTTAGTCACAAGAGACATATTCATATGAAACAATAATCCCACTTTGAAAGTATGTGTTTTTGTTTTCTGTGCAGTGTGGTTCAAACAAAACCTGCTGATGCCCCTGCTGCGAAAGATTATGAAGTTTTTTTGTTATTGTTTTTTTAGTATTGTTCTTCCTGCCCTGTTGTTTATTTCAAAGCTGAAAACAACCAAGTCCTGCAATCGTCTAGCTTGTAAATTATCCCCTTAGATGTATTCGAAAGCCATACCTCCAAATAGCTGTTAGTAAATAGCGAGAGCAGGGGGATAATAGTTTTTGATAATGATCTTGGCCTAAGCTTTAGTGCTGCATGGCCACATGGTGCACAGGCAACATGCAGATTATTTCTCTGGCCTGAATGTGTGACTATAAACATCATTTCCAATCTGAATTGATTCTCTTCAGCGATGAATTTGGGGGCATTTAGCCCTAAGGAGAAAATAGCCCTGCCATGTGCTGAAATGGCAACAGCTATCCAACAGCAAACAAATTATCTGAAGTGAAACAACAACAGGCAATGCAAAGTACTAGCTTGTGTCGCAAATATGGGTGTGTGTAAAGTCTGCAGCCCACAGGAATAACTCCTTGTCAACATTGTTAGGCCTTGATGTCCATCCACTTTGGATCATCTGGTTGATCTGTATGATTACTGTGATTAACATATTTAATTTGACATTCAATTGATGCAATGAACCACTTGTCGTTTCTTACAATTTGTAACTTGCGATCACTGTTACAGATGGATTAGATCAGGCATGTCAAACATACGGCCCGCGGGCCGGACCCGGCCCGTTGGATGATTTGATCCGGCCCGTCATAAATTTCTGAGTATGTCAAAAAAAGAAGCGAGTCACTAGCTCATTTCTATCAAAAGTTATGATTCTTTAAAATAAATACAACTCAAATGCTCCCTCCGGCCGCTAGAGGGCAGTAGATGTGTAAAAGAGCTCACGTCCACCATGCGGCACTGACACGAGTTAGTACCAGGAAATAAACATTCGCTGGTTAAGCAGAGGTGTAGTACTCAAGCGCTTCTTTGAGCTACGAGGCAAAATTGGACAGTTTATGGAGAAGAAAGGACGCCCAGTAAAGGAACTTTAATGCAAGGAATGGGTGCAGGATCTTGCCTTCATGGTTGATATTACGCAATACTTGAATACACTTAACACTACATTGCAGGGCCGTAACAGAGTAGTCACTCAATATTACGACAGCATAAGTGCGTTCAAGATGAAACTGTCACTGTGGGAGACGCAGCTATCCAGCGGTGGCACCACGCACTTCTCATGTCTCACAGCTGTGCGTCCGAAGGCACCGGATCGTCCCGATTTGGATAAATATAAAGACAACATAACAGATTTGCTGCGAGAGTTTGAGCGGAGGTTTCAGGTTTTCAGTGAACTTGAGAACAAGTTCGGCTTTTTTCGCTCGCCATTTACAGTGAAGCCTTCTGGTGTGCCAGCTGACATTCAGCTCGAGCTTATTGACTTGCAGTGCGATTCCGCTATGAAGGATACATTTGGGTCCGTGGGATTGGATACGTTTTATCAGTATCTTGTGCCAGGTTACCCCAAATTAACAGCCATGGCTGCAAAGGTTCTCTCCATGTTTGAGACTACTTATCTTTGTGAACAGGTGTTCTCCGTGATGAACAAAAATAAAACAAAGCAGCGCTCAAAGTTAACAAATGAACACTTGAATGGCATTGTTAAATCTGCTGCTACTCAGGATTTGACACCTGATATCGACCCACTTGTAAAAGCAAAAAATGCCAAGTTTCAGGAGCCAGCAGCAGCAAGTAGACTGCAGGAGTGCAGTGAGAGAGAGAAAAAAGTGTGATGACACGACATTTGTTTGCACGCATGAATACAGATCATTAAAAATAAGATTAATCTGGTTTCATATTAAAGACAATTAATATTGTGCAGTATATTCTCAGCTTCAGTAGGCCCAGCCTAGTAGTTTGAGCTGATGTAGTCTAATCTTATTGCCCATGCACTGCTAAAACCTTTATTTTGTAATTTTATTTATTATTATTTCAAAGCAGTATGACAATTAAGGCAAAACATTTTTTTTCATAGCTCCCACTTGAGTTTGTTTAGTGTGGTGAGTTGGTTCAGGTGTAAAACTGCATTCACTCAACTGTTAAAATAAACCAGTTGTTAACACATTCAATGCCAAACATGAAAATCATTTTTTTTCTCCATTGTTTGTGAATAAATGTGTTATGCCTAGAAAAGATCCCTTGTCATCCGTGATTATAATATGTAGGGTAGGCTACAAATGTAGGCTGAATGATAAAGCATAGTACTGAAAAACAAAGCTAAATAGTTGGAGTTGACATTATTTTACTGATCCGGCCCACCTGAGAAAAGAAACTCTGGATCCGGCCCCAGAGCCAAACTAAGTTTGACATGCCTGGATTAGATGGAAAACAAAACAATCAAAAACTGTTGAATTATACGATGAGTTATTCAAATCTAAAGGACATTTTTGAATATTTTGGGCAACAAAAATAAAACACTCAAAAACTGTTATTATATTAAAATATGCCCCACAATGAGTTATTCAAATCTAAAGGACATTTTTGAATATTTTGGGCAACAATAATGTGAAAATATTGAATTGTTGCAAAGCTAATACGTGATAGCTCCCAACGTATGTACCGTAGTATGTATAAGGCATGGGTCATTTATTCATTTATTTCTTCATTTATTAAGGCTTCTGTTGGACTGGGCATATTCGCGAACATTGTTTTGAGTCTGCTTGAATAATTGTATTTATAGACAATCATTTCATCATTTTCTCCCAATATTAACCTTTGATGTAGATGTCCATCAACATGCCAGTATTAAATATTTCATATAATGGCTGTGCTGATCTCCTGCTGTTTTATGGCAGAATCATTTATAATCTTTGAAGATTTAATCTGCGGTTACATCAAAATCCATCTTTGAAATGTTGTTCTAAATATGATTGCCTGTGAATGACAAAAAAAGCAAACTGAGGACTATGACCTTGACCGTCTTTGTGAACTAAATAGGGTTGGCAAACAGATCATTGTAGAAATCTGTGGGGTTTCTTATGGGGAAAAGGTAACTGTGATGATAGATAATGTTTTATCAAACACATGGAGGAAAAAAAAGCATAATGCATGATTTAGCAAATCCAAATTGCTGAGGAAAACATTTATCTGATAGTGTCACTAATCTCCTCTCCCTGTGGGTGGTATATGCACATGAAGTCCTATTTGTGCTGCTTTGCACACATAAACCAACAAGATTGTTCTGTTCTGTAGACTCTCAACTCCTGTAATCAAGAGCCCCTTGCAAATTGGAAGGTGTGATCATATCCCGTTGCAACTGCCTATCCATGGCCATTTTTCTCTCTCCAACCTCATTCGGGTTGCTGGCATGCTATGGACAATTGGAGTTGTTTTTGGACAAAACATCGTACACATTGGACTGGCTAGCCAATTGCGGCCATGGTCATTTTTTGCATTGACTTTTTTTTAGACAGTAAGATCACATAATTCCCCAACCAGTTTTCACAAATCTTTGTTTAACCATAGAGATTGGCCAAAGGAAGGAGGGGGGGGGGGGATAATTCCCTCAGCTGATCACATTGGGCCGCTGGTCTCTTCCAGTGAGGTTGTTGTAGACTAGTGAGTGTTCCATCACTACTTGAGTCCACTTTCACTGATACACTTAAAGGCCAACCTGGGTCATTTAGTCAAGGAGTGACAGCAATTGTTTGGATTCCAGTTAAATCAAGCAGACCTCAATATCCATTTAGCTTTCTCAATGTTGGCTTCAAGGGGAATAAACTGTGTATTTGTTTGAAGAAGAAAAAAGAAAAACAAATTGATTGTGTGATTTTGTGTGTGTGTGTGCGTGCGTGCGTGCGTGCTACAGATGGAATGGAGCAATGACCAAATGCAGCTTGGACCAGGGTTTATTGAGGGGAAGTGAGGTGGGCAAACAAAGACACAGGCGGGATAGAGACTCACGGTCAGCAGACAGGCAAACAGAAGTCCACTCGGACAACAAACAGATTCCGACCGTGAGCCTCCACACAAGACCGGGGGGAAATGGACGAGTAGGACAGGAACACTAGGCGGGGATACGGACAGAAAGCAACAGTAGACGCCCACCAGGAGAAACACATGGGCACGGTTTAAATACGGTATTGGCCCGAATATAAGACGGTGTTTTTTGCATTGAAATAAGACTGAAAAAGTGGGGGTCCCACGACACGGACGTGAACACGGACGTGACAGCGTGCCATTCTATTTTACAACGATGCAGCTGTTTTAGACATGTGTTTGTATTGAATATAAATCTAAGGTGATCTCTGTGGCGTAAAAATCTTAAGACATTTTTTTGATCGGCAGGTTACTCATAATAACACCACCCTCTACTATTGTCTGTACACCTCTTCACCATAGCGGTTCCCATTAACAAGCACTCTTCCGCTAATGGAGTTCACTGCACACCACTTTCTGCATGAATACACAGCAGTTGAGTACAGCAGCAGTAGTTAGTTAGTGCACAGTTAGAATACATGGGTGCTACCTTGAGTTAATGTATGCCGTTGGAGCACTGTTGGAAGATGAGATGTTGTTATCTGCCGTGTGCACAAGCCCAGCTCGGCTGTATGAGGAGGACAGCCTTCATAAATGAACCAGTTTGAGGTGGAACAGCTGTCTCTGAGTCTGCACTTCAATTCTGAGATGATGCTTGACACCCTGGATGCTTGTATCTCATCTTTGCATCATGAAGAGCCACATAACTCATTTGTTGCTTGTCCTCAAGAGTTCTTTTGACATGTGTTTGACAAGAGATGTGTGTAGACCTAGAAAGTCACGTGTTGCATTCCTATTCATTTCCCCTTCATTGCATTGAGCCATTTGAAAGAAAAAAAAACTCATTCTGAATTATCTCCTTTGGAAAAAAAAATGTAATTAGCCTAATTTTCCTTTAATTTATTAATTGTGTCTTCAGGTGGAGAGTCCATGTTTTCTCAGCAGCCACAGGACTTGGTGGTAGTGGCTGGCCAACCTGTGACATTACCATGCTCTATCCCTGGTTACCATGGAATTGTCCTGTGGATCAAAGATGGCCTGGCACTCGGTGTTGGCAGGGACCTCTCAGGTAAGGACCACATATTGTAGGTCCCCTGAAGAAACCCATAATTAATAAATTATGTGTGTCTGTGAGGACAGAGAGAGAGAGAGAGAAAGAGAAAGAGAGAGAGGAGAGGGAATGATGAACACACACGCACGCATACACGAGCGCACCCACACAATCAATGAATGTCTCATCTGCCAAAAATACACTTGTAGACGAGGTGTTACATGGAATATCAATTAGTACCTCACATTACCATTAAGAACCAATTGTTCAATACTGCCTCCCTAATTATTGTTATTTAATTATCTAGTATTTTACAGAGACGCTACAAACGCCTAAACCAATTGCACTCACAATACATCATGTTTGCAATCCAAATTAATCTGCTTATCATCTAATTTAGGTAACAGATAGTGACCGCTTTACCGGTTTTTCAAAGATTTATGCATATTCAGACTTGAGAGAAAGCGATCACACATCACCAAAGATCCGAGCAGTGACATACTGAATGAGAAAATCCGTTGATGCATTGAATACCCAAATAATTTAACAAATTGTTTGTTAAATTACTTTACCGTACTTTACCGAGGCGGCTCGGTGGCGCACTGGCTAGCACGTCCGCCTCCCTGTGTGGAGTTTGCATGTTCTCCCCGTGTCCGCGTGGGTTTTCTCCGGGGACTCCGGTTTCCTCCCACATCCCCAAAAAACGCGCTCCAAATTGCCCCTAGGTGTGAGTGCGTGTGTGGATGGTTGTTCGTCTCTGTGTGCCCTACAATTGGCTGGCAACCAGTCCAGGGTGTCCCCCCCCCCCCCCCGCCTACTGCCCGATGACAGCTGGGATAGGCTCCAGCAAGCCCGCGACCCCCGTGGGGATAAAGCGGTATGGAAAATGGATGGAAATTACTTTACCACATAATATGCTGCATACGGGTGCTTGGAAGTTAGCTAATTAATTAGCTCATCCTTCAGCAATGCCACCTAAGCATAGATGTTTCCAACCCATTTCGGTGGGATGTTTAAGCACCACTAAATTGAATCCCAGCCCCCATAAAATTTAAGATTTTTTTTCGTTTTCTGTATGTGCATAAAAAAATAAAATGCATAACCACGCTGTACTTGGTTGAAACGTGGCATTTTAACAACGGAAATATAGCTTCACGGTGCAGATGTGTGCTTTGCCATGTCGATATAACTCAATGGAATCTAGGAGAGACCGGACCTCTGCCAAGGCAACAATTTTAATTTGGATGAGCACCAATTTGAACCCTTTCCTAGATAACCATCTCCTACATAATGGACACCTGACTTTTGTTATTTCCATCCATGCATTTTTCACTGCCAGGGCTCATTTCCTTCTCCAACAGGGAATTGATTTTTTTTTTTTTTTTTTACATGCTTCTGGTTACAATTAAAAGAAATGGATTTGTGATTAAATTACCTTATAAACAGAGATTGGTTTTGTGGTTCCCATTCTGTTTGATTATAACCCTACTTAAACTTTACATTAAAATGTTGAGTCAACTTGAGAGAACCCAAATTGTTAGCCTGCAACTTATAGTCCAAAAAATACTAGGCCTACTATAAGCATCTGGTAAAGGACAAACTTTTCTCAAATGGTCATCTACCAAATCTATGTATATAGATTCCATTATTTTCTTGTGAGATGGTAATTTAGATGGATTCACATAAAGCATCGTTAGACATTCAAATAGCATTGCTTGTCATTGACTGACGAGATTCTACTAAACAGTAACCTTGCAGTGCCCCCAGTCAGAGAGTTGAGCACATATGTTGATTTTGTGCAATGGGAAAATTCATACAAAATGCCATCAAAGACTCCGACTATATTTATGTAGTTATTTAAAGAATGTGGAGACAAGCTCTCCTTGCAAAAGCAACAAGATTTAATGAGTTTGTTGAGAGAGGCAGGTTGAGGTTGAACGTTATAAGTTAGATCTACCCTATACTATATATCGAGTGATGGACAGTCCCAGGGCAAAAAAATAGAAAATTCCAAATGGCTCATTCTTTTCATGTTTCCAGAATGATGCAAAAGCAGTGCGATCTTTTTTCTTATCGCCGCAGTAAAGTATACAAGGTCTGGTATAGGGTGAAATAGCTTCCTGCTTGGAGAAGATAGCCCCCCCAAAATACGCTATGATACAGATTGAGTGCCTTGTATTCAGGCGGATGACACTTTCTCAAATAAAGAGCACCGCAGCTGTCTCTTTTATCACTCCTGCCTACATAGACATTTGAGGCATTCTGCAGTTAAATAGTGAGGGTACATGCATGATGTACACAGTGAAAAGAAAGCGACAGCTGTATACATAAAAAGTGTGCCAAATCAAATGTTGCGTGCAGCATTTCAATGATATACGTCTGCTTGGCTATTCAGCGACAGAGGCTGCGTGTGCAATGGCGTGCTCCGTCTGCGACGAGCCGCCATTCATGGGTAAGAGTGATTAAAATGAGACAAACCGTCACAGTGCAACACTCAAAATAAACAACACAAAAGCAAAGGATAACTCTGAATTTTCTACAATATATCATTTTTGGCATTCTGGTGAAGTAGGAAGTGAAGTAGGCCCTCAGAAAATACCAATCAGTGTCATAAATATGCATGAAGAGCACACATCCCCTTTGTAGGATGATTGTGACTTTGAAAAAAACAACAACACCAAATTAATTCTTACTTGCACACATGGTAAAAGATGGAGAATGAAGTGTTTGTATCCCTGATGTGTATGGCGCTTGGCATATATGCAATTTATGAACAGAAGCTCTTGGGATGAGAATGTGACAGTTGGTAGAATTTCATCAGTGAGTGAAAGTACATGTTGTGCGTGTCCTTGTGTGTGTTACGCTTCCTTTTATGCAAGCACTACGGGCACCAGTCAGCTGAAACCTGTTCCTATCCCCTTGTGTTTACATTGGGTGAAACACGGACTAGGTGAAAGCTTTGACTCGTTAGGCAATGCCTCAAGTGTGTCTTTGCTTATACACACACACACACATGCACACAAACATGCACACGCACACACGCACACGCACACACACACACATCATTGATCCAGCCTCAAGACAAATCCATTTCCCTTAATGGATTCATTACTCCTTAATGGGCGTATTTTACATTGTTTGGTTTGGGTACCGCATTACGACGCTGAAATTTTGCTGACTACAAAGATCAATGTCCCTGCGTACAAACACATCACATGTGCATCATCATCCATCACCTGGTGCAGTGGCACACTTTTAGTCCTACTCAGAACATTGATGATCATGTTGCCTATGTGGGACAGAAAGGAAAAAATGAGAAAAGGCAACAGTATACTTTCCACCTAAGATTCAAATTAGTCTCATTAGAGGGCCAGTTAGAGAGATTAGAATAGAATGTAAATATCTTCGACTGCCAGTGGCACAGATTAATTGATTGGACAAATTACTTTGGAACATCCAAAGTTGTGCACAATTTTTACCATTTTACTAAAAATGGTCCACTTCCAATTTGCTCTTTTTCCAAAACATGGGACCATAATAAACGTAAAAAAAAAAAACACCACCACCACAAATCAAATGAATTGTACAGGCAATGTTTAAGAAACAAATTAATAGTCTTTGCGGTCATAAAAACTGAATTTATTAACCACATAATTAGGTTGAATTTTTTTTTAGGAACTCCCACACAAGTATAAAATGAATTCAATCATTTAGTTGAAGATTACAAACTGATGATGGACTCAAACACCCAATACCAGAGGTGTCACTAGGTTTTATGGCTGTGGAGGCATCAACGCCCTGCCCTGGAGGTATACCGCAAGGTGGAGTATGTGGTTTTCTATTCAAATCTGTGCAACGGTAATGCCCGACAGTGCCAACTAGCTAATGCACTCAACTAGTGGGGACAGCAATTGCGGGTTCCATCCTTAAACTGGTGAGTGAGGGATTATTCTCAATGATGTTTTGCTTTTTACATTTTTTCCTGTAATACTGTATGCTTTTTTCCTTTTCAACATCCACAGAAAAAATAGAAATAATTGTTTTATTTACAGATAATGTAAAAATAAATGCTTCCTTTTGTCGTTTAGAAACAATTGTTAATATATTTTTAAAACACATTAAACTATTTAACAGCAGTAAATGTTCTCTTTGGGATAAATGTGCAACAAGAAAACCATCACCAAAAACAAAAAGGTGCTGCTGTCATTAACTTTTATTTTTTGTATGAAATTAGGCTTAAAGTATGACCCATTGTAATGAAATTGAAATGCGACATTGAAATGAAACTATAGTCAAAGTCAAAGTCTGCTTCATTGTCAATTTCTTCACATGCCAAGACACACAAAGAAATCAAAATTACGTTCCCACTATCCCACGGTGACAAGACATAGTACACAATATACATACAAGTAAACAACACAAGAAAATAAGCAGGAAATGATTCTATAGCAGGAATAGAGTGATATTTCTCGTTGAGATTGTTGAGCCATGGGAAGTTCATTTCATTTCAGTACACCAATAAAGTAGTTTAACATGTCCCTATATCACTACTTTTGGAATCTTTAAATATAAACTCGGATGTCTTTGACTATGTGCAGTGTGACTCTAACAATGTGATACACTCAGCTCCTTTCTTGCCGTACGGAATAAAATGTGGAAATGATTCCATTCCTGTCTGTTTCTTAGCGGGAGTTTTGCGCTCCCTTCTGTGTTCCCACAAGTTACACACTGTGCAGCATTTGCAGTGGCGTTTGTCAGCTTCAGATGTTAAAATAATTTGGTTGTGATACTTGCTTTGGTTTACCACAGCCTTTGAACATACGTACTTTGATAACGAACAGTTTCACATGTACTGTCTGTCGCTGTCAAACGGCACCATTTCACAAACTGGCTTCTTTGCACTCAACATCCAATCTTCTCTGTTTTCAGGGTTTGAGCTGTGAACTTAGAATTTGTGATATTTAATTTGTCATTGTGGTGTGCAAGGACTGGAGTCGGAGGCGGAGTGACAAATAACGGTGCCAACGGCAGTTGTTTTAATGACATTTATAATTTTCTTCACTCAACCACGGGCCGACTCTTTTCCCCTCGAGATCCTAACACACACACTAAACTAAACAGGAAACTCCCACACCTGTAAACCATCCCACCGGAACTCGGCAACGTGAACTTAGGTTCCGGGTGAATTACGTCAACCCACTACACAAGCCCCCCCAGAATTCACCCATAGTCAAAATCCCCACGCCGGAAAGGAACGACAGCCCGACCACAGCGGGTGTAGGAGGCAGGGGCTGGCAGGGGGTCAGGGGCAGGGGGCGCCGCCGGCAAGACCGCTGGGCTGGACGGTCGCGTTGTCGGTCGGGCAGGCGGGAGCTCGGTCCGGTCGGAGGGGCGAGGCGCTGGGGGGCGTCCGCGGCGTGGGGCCTGCGCCAATTCCAATGTCCGGGAAACATCCACGTGGGCAGGCTTAATCCTATCAACCGAGATAGTCTCAGGCCTACCGCCGATGTCCACGACCATGCTCTTACCCCCGTGCTGCAAGACCTTAAAAGGCCCGTCGTAAGGCGGACGCAACGGTCCGCGGTGGGCGTCGTGGCGGATGAACACAAAACCCGCCGAGCGTAGGTTGGTGGGCACCCGGGAAACAGGGGTGCAGTGCTGTGACGTGGGGACAGGTGCGAACGTCCTGGCGACTTCCAGCAGGGAGGACCGCTGCCCGGCCGCCGACCAAGGCGTTGTGGTGTCCGGAATGAAGTCCCCAGGAACTCGTAGTACCTGGCCGTAGACGAGCTCAGCAGACGAGGACTGCAGGTCCTCCTTAGGGGCCGTCCTGAGGCCCAGCATGACCCAGGGAAGCCTGTCCACCCAGTTGCCATCCACCAGACTGGCGCGTAGAGCAGCCTTCATGGAGCGGTGGAACCGCTCGCACAGCCCGTTAGCCTGGGGGTGATATGCGGTGGTGCGGTGCAGCTTGACGCCTAAGTCCCTAGCAACCACATTCCAGATCTCGGAAGTAAACTGTGCACCCCGGTACGAGGAGAGGTCTGAAGGTGTTCCAAAGCGTGCGACCCATGTGCCGATAAACGCCCGGGCCACGTCAGCAGCTGAGGTTGAGGAGAGGGGGACGGCCTCAGGCCAACGGGTCGTCCTGTCCACCATGGTGAGGAGGTAGGTGAAACCATGGGAAGGGGGGAGCGGGCCCACAAGGTCGATGTTGACGTGGTCGAACCTCCTCTCGGGGACAGTAAACGGCTCCAACGGGGCCTTGGTATGGCGGTGCACCTTCGCACGCTGACAAGCCACACATGAGTCGACCCAGGCCCGCACATCTCTCTTCAGCCCTTTCCAGACGAACTTCTGAGCCACCAGCCTCACGGACGCTTTTCTGCCAGGATGGGACAGGCCGTGTATCGCCTCAAAGACAGCCCGCTGCCAGCCGGCAGGGACAAGTGGTCTAGGTTGGCCGGTGGAGAGGTCGCACCACAGCCTGACTCCTGAGTCGCCAACCGCGACCTCCTCCAGACGCAGCCCAGTGTCCGAGTCTCTGAGCGACTGGATCCCAGGATCTGAGGCTTGGTCAGCACTCATACTTGAGTAGTCGAGCCCCAGCTGAACCGTGTGGATGACCGCTCTAGAGAGGCAATTGCCGACCACGTTGGACTTGCCGGCGATGTGTCGGATATCTGTGGTGTACTCGGAGATAAAAGACAGCTGACGCTGCTGGCGGGCGGACCACGGCTCAGCCACCTTGGACATAGAGAACGTGAGGGGTTTGTGGTCGACGAAAACCGTAAACTCACGGCCTTCCAGGATGGAGCGGAAATGGCGGATCGCCAACCAGACGCCGAGTAGCTCCCTGTCGAATGTGCTGTATTTGCGCTCCCTAGGGACCAGCTGGCGGCTAAAAAAGGCGAGCGGTTGCCAGGCGCCACCAACCCACTGCTCAAATACAGCACCAACTGCGTAGTCAGATGCGTCGGTTGTGAGGGCGACCGGGGCTCCAGGCGACGGGTGGACCAACATGGTGGCCTGGCACAGCGCAGCCTTAGTATCCTCGAAAGCCTTGATCCCCTCGGGGGTCCAGTCGATGTCCTGGTTGGGGGTTTTACCCTTAAGGGCCTCATACAGTGGGTGCATAATGTGGGCCGCCCGGCGTATGAATCGGTGGTAGAATGTAACCATCCCAAGGAACTCCCGGAGCCCCCGGGCCGAACGTGGGCGGGGAAAAGCGGAGACCGCTTCCACCTTTGTCGGGAGGGGGGTGGCCCCATTACTGCCGATGAGATGCCCAAGAAACTGGATCGACGGCACTCCGAAGATGCACTTCGCCGGGTTAATGATCAGGCCATGCTGGTCGAGCCTTGTGAAAAGGGCCCGCAGGTGTGCCGCATGCTCCTCCTCCGAGGAGCTGGCGACGAGGATATCGTCCAAGTAGACGAAGATGAAAGGCATGTCCCTAAGCGCAGAGTCCATCAACCGCTGGAAGGACTGGGCCGCATTTTTCAGGCCGAAGGGCATCCTAAGAAACTCGAAAAGCCCGAAAGGAGTCACCACTGCCGTTTTAGGGATGTCAGCAGGGTGCACTGGGACTTGGTGATAACCCCGCACCAGGTCCACCTTGGAGAACAGGTGCTTCCCTGCTAGATGTACCGAAAAGTCCTGAACATGGGGGACCGGGTAGCGGTCGGGCGTGGTGGCATCATTGAGGCGGCGGTAGTCGCCACACGGGCGCCAACCACCGTCTGGCTTAGGCACCATGTGGAGTGGGGAGGCCCACGGGCTGTCAGAGCGGCGAATAATGCCAAGGCGTTCCATGTTGGCGAACTCGGCCCGAGCAATCGTCAGTCTCTCCGGGTTGAGCCGTCGGGCCCTAGCGTAGATGGGGGGGCCTTTGGTCTCGATGTGGTGCTCGACCCCATGTTTAGCTGTGGTGGCGGCAAAAGTGGGCTGTGTAAGGCTGGGGAACTCTCCGAGGAGTTTCTGGTACACGTCGCCCTCGGAGAGCGAACTGGAGAGACTCACATAATTCCCCTCATCGCGGACACATGCGAAAGAGGAGAAGGTTAACGCGTCCACCAGGCGGCCGTTCTTAACATCCACGAGCAGTCCGTGGGCGCACAAAAAATCTGCGCCGAGCAGGGGGAAGGAGATGTCGGCAGTGACAAAGTCCCATGTGAAACGCTGACCCCCGAAACATACGTCCACAGTCTTTGTGCCATACGTCCTGATGGGGGTGTCGTTGGCGGATGTTAAGGGCGGGCCGTGCAACCCTCCAGCGGCGTCGTCCACTGTAGCCGGCAGGACGCTCCTCTGGGCACCGGTGTCACAGAGGAATCTGCGACCAGAGAGGGAGTCCTCAATGAACAGCAGCCGGTTCTTTTTGCCTGCGGTCACGGCCACTACTGAGCGCAGGCTTTGGCGTTTCCCGTCGTGTTGAAGTTGCAAGGGGAGCGGCACCTTTTAGCCTTGGCGCCAAAACGTGCATGGAAGTAGCACAAACCTGTGCTGGCGCGGCCGTCAGTTGCAGCGTGTCCTCTGCTAGGGGAAACGCCAGCGCTTGGGGACGTGTAGCTGCGTGTTGGGGCCAGCACACCAGGGGCGAAACGCTGGGTGGCCAAGTAGAAACGGTCCGCTTCCTCCGCCAGAGCACGCGGCTCCGTAATAGTCGTCTTTGCGAGGGCCGTTTGGACGTGCGGCGGCATATGTCGCAGAAACAGTTCAATGAAAAGAAAATTCGGCTCTTCCCCACCCAGCAGGTTTAACATCATCTCCATGTGTTCAGAGGGTTTGCTGTCCCCCATGCCCTGAATAGCAAGCTGGCGCCGGGCTCGTTCGGATCGTGACAGTTCAAAAATCCTGAGGAGATAAGCCTTGAGCCCTGCATATTTATCCTGGGCCGGAGGGGAAGTGATGAAACTCACGGCCCTGGCTGCGGTGGAGCTTCCGAGTGCTGAGACAACTTGGTAGTAGCGTGTGGCGTCATCCGTAATTCCTCGGAGGGCGAACTGAGCCTCCGCCTGTGCGAACCACGTTGCCGCAGAAGTCTCCCAAAACTCAGGCAGTCTGAGGACGGCGGAATGCGCCATGCCGACTCGCTCGGTATTCTGTTCAGTCCCGGAATCCTCAGCGGGACTGACGTCAGGGTCACCAGTGTGGTGTGCAAGGACTGGAGTCGGAGGCGGAGTGACAAATAACGGTGCCAACGGCAGTTGTTTTAATGACATTTATAATTATCTTCACTCAACCACGGGCCGACTCTTTTCCCCTCGAGATCCTAACACACACTAAACTAAACAGGAAACTCCCACACCTGTAAACCATCCCACCGGAACTCGGCAACGTGAACTTAGGTTCCGGGTGAATTACGTCAACCCACTACATCATAATACATTCCTCAATGCATTTATAAATGATCCACCATTCTAAGCACCACTGCCATTCAGTGTCGAATGGACCTATTACAATTTTTCTTCTGAAGTTTTTTTTCACACATTTTTTTTTGGGGGGGGGATGGATGATTATCTGCAGTTTTTAAAGAATCATAGAGCTCGCAGACTGCCATTTGCCCATGACTGCTCTAGGTGAACTGGAGTCAACTAAAGGTATATCATTGTGATTATGCAATGATCATTACCCTTGTGATCCACAATGTCATCATAGCTTTGAATCTCATCAATGAACATACAGTAAAATTGAGACTCAATGATTTTCCAAATGACCTTGGACACAAAATGATGTCGGCTATTTCAGGCCCTTTTCTGCACATGTGTCTTTCCCCGTCAATGATTATTAATAGTATTAATTGAGGCTTTTAAATGTGATTGCACTCTATAAACCCTTTTGCTTTTACAACTGGCACTAATGTGACGTAGCTATCTCACTCAGCGTAGGACACATTGTCACAAAATATAAAATTTGAAGATAGAAGTCATTATCACCTTCAATCTCACATTGCCAACACTGCGGATGCTTTTTTTTCTCCGTAGCTTTAGTGTTGATGTGTTCTTTTGTCCTTGGCGCTTCTAGTGTATGGACCTTTAAGATTAAAAGCTACATGTAGGAGGGTGAAATGCAGAGAGTGGCTTAATCGGCTATAACTCACTGCACCAGCACAAAAACTAAACCTACTTCATGCTCTATTAAAGACAACTGGATTCAATGAACCAACCATCAGTAATTGGACTTTGAACAGACGATGTCTTTTGCAATCGAACAATCCAAGGACTTTCTGTTCAGCTATACGAATTCCTGGGCTGTTTTGCACTGCAACATAAATCCAGGCTGTCAAATCTTTATAGTGACAAACTGAGGTGTTTTGGCATTTTTGTTGCATACAGGAGTCATCAGGTAGCAGTTACTGAAAAGTCAATATTTTCTATAACATTTGCTAGATTCACCTTTTGGAAGTGATAAATAAGTTTACTTGCAAATTTCCTTCAGGTGGCTCAAAATTAAACCAATACAATTAGATAGATAGATAGATAGATAGATAGATAGATAGATAGATAGATAGGTAGATAGATAGATAGATAGATTGATAGATTGATAGATTGATAGATTGATAGATTGATAGATTGATAGATTGATAGATTGATAGATTGATAGATTGATAGATTGATAGATAGATAGATAGATAGATTGATAGATAGATTCTGTACAAAGATACGTATGTAACGCACCCTGTCAATGCCAGACATCGTCAACATCTGCATGTCTACCCAAGAAACATTAACAGTGAATAAAATAACACCTCCTGTAAATCAAAATTGGAGCAAATGCAGAGACTGGGAATACACATGCTGTGGTTCGTGGCTATGTTAGCAAGGTGAAGGTTTTCTGTGTTTACACCTGTGGGAATTTGAAGTTTATCATTTATTTATGATATTTTTTTATAAATATTCATCCAAATATTGTATATCTGAAGTTAAAAACAAGTCATACAGACAGTATATTCGATCCATTATCAGATCATTCAACCAAGGCTCGCTCATTGATCTGACATAAAGACCACAAAGAGGAGTTTATTTTTCTGTGAGTCTTCATCATAGGGTAGGGAGCTGCTTTTATGAACATAACTAGTAATCACCTTATTCCACATTTAGCATCACATTAGCATTATAAAAAAAAAAAAAAAACATCTATTGAAAGGAAAAGGAAATGGGTCTGGCGGGACAAGCAATTCCACATGTACTAAAATGAAAATTCCTCGCCAAGCATACTCTTTGTTCTGCTTACGGCAATGGAGGGATGCACTCTGCAATGCAGTTTTGATGCATATCAATGTTAGTTAAGGGGGTAACTTTAAATCCGTTGGGCTTGAATTATGCCAAATGTATGTTTGGATGATATTCCCTTGGTTTCTTGCATTATTAAACTACAAATCATCAGACATAGCAAGCGACTAGAATCAAACATTTTTGTGGTGGCTGTCAAGCACATTCTTCTCCTACAACACCCAACCAAACTCGTTAACATCACCAGCAGTACTATGAAACCCTCAGATGCGTTCTTATAACATATGAAGCAATCTCTATCATTTCCATTTCTTTGGCTACTGTAACAATTTATTTTCAGACTCAAAAACTTGCTTGTCTATGGGTTGAGTGTTCCTAATCAAGCCTCAGACTAATTCCTTCATTCATTTGACTTAAGATGTGATTAAAGTGACCAAATATGTATGTTTGTGCTGCAGGCTATCCCCGTTACACAGTGATTGGCGACCATGGCTCCGGAGAACATCATTTGCGAATTCAGCGTGTGGAGTTGATGGATGATGCTGTGTTTGAGTGCCAGGCTGTCCAGGCTGCCATGAGGTCCCGTCCTGCCCGCCTCACTGTGCTTGGTGAGTCCAAAATAAAAATACTTACCAAGATTTTGAGCTACCACTATCTTTGTCGTTTAATGTAAAAAAAATGTTTGTGAAGATTCATGCCAAAGGAGAGGTAATGAAATGTACTTTGGCATTGATCACGACTAGACTGTTCAGGTTGTCTTGAATGATGTTTCACCTCTCATCCAAGCAGGCTTCATCCGTTTATGCACATAGACTAGATAGAGCAGCTGGAGCTTTTCTTGCCTCCATGCATGAACTGATAAAGCCTGCTTGTCTGAGGCAAAACATCTTCTAAGACAACCAGAACAGTCCAGTTACAATTGTTCCAATGCCCTGAGATTGGGATCACCTGGAAGACTGAAAAGATTCACACGCTCACAGAAACCTAATGGCACCACTTCTCTGTTCTGCATCTTCCATGAAAAAAGTGGTCTGCCCACAAAAGAGCTGAAGGACTAACATTCATTGTAGTCTTGATGGAGGTCTGTTTTCTACTGAGAGCTATTCAAGGTATCTCCTTGCTAGGTTAGGCTCGGACAAGTCAAGAGCTCATTTCCAAAATACAATGCGTCGATTTGTTCTAATTCTAAGAAAAGAAAATCCCAAGAGCAGCCAACTGTATTCTATTAAATCTTGCATTGATTTACAAACTCTTCCGGCAGAATCAGCATTCCCAAATACAGTTCAGTCTTCTGCAGTTTGGATTTTTTAAAATGATTACCGTTATTTTCATGTATAATGCGCCCCCATGTATAATACGCACCCTAAAAATGGCATGTTGATGCTGGAAAAAAGCCTGTACCCATGTATAATACGCACCCAAATTTTGACTCCTACGTAAACGTACAATTATTTCAGAAAAAAGATCCTCTTTGGGAACAACCGGATGTTATTCTGCCGGTCAGTATCACTGCGCAAACTCAATAGCGAAGAAATGTTTCGGATTTGTGTAGGGTACATTGTGACAGACAGCAAACGAGCAGGTGATCGAGCAAGCGTCTGATACGAGAGCATTGCGTTCGTATGGAGCGTATTTGAAGTGAACAGCAGGGAAGAAAGCGCATCTGTAATGGCGGCCTCCGTATCATATCCGGATTTTTTTTGTACCCATGTATAATGCGCACCCCAAATTTTAGGACAATAAATTAGTTAAATTTTGCGCATTATACATGGGAAAAAACGGTAATCTAATTCCCCCCTCAGTTTTAGCTTGGCTATTTCCAACCAGTTGCTTTGAACACTTTAAATTTATCAGAAATTAGTTATTTCTTAGAGCAATAATCCAACCAATGTTTTAGTGATTTCATCCATGGTACTCTAGTTTAGCTCAATGATGTGGATACTAATCTTCAACCGATTTTCCGCGCTGCTAATCGGCTCAGCGTTTCTGGCAATACGTTGCTTTATCTGGCCTTTCAAAAGCATCCTGCTGCTTCCTATTGCTCCCCATGTCTGAGGACAGACTATTGCTGTGAAGATATCTTTGAGTCAGTCAGCAGCGGGCAAAAGAAAATAGGGGAAGAGTTGGGAGCGTGGGGCATCAGCCATGCCGTATCCTCGCCACAAGCCACTGATCCACCTTATTGATCCGGCCTAATGAAAAGCGAAACTAACGATTTGTAGGGGAAAGGGCTGCAGCAGAAACAGAGAGGGAAAGACAAATTGAAGCGTAGTGTTTCCTTGGCCGCCCTGCAGATGGATATGAGTGAGAAATCATTAGTACTTCCATGCAGAGCTTAAAAGGTCTGTTGCACCTTCCTAACTTTTACTACTCACTGTCTTTTTGTTGTAGTTTTGAAACATTAATATTCATTGAATGGAGTATGCAAGTAGCGTATCAACTTTCCAGTTTAGCAGTGTTGCCTCAATGACTCAAAAAAAATCTTAGCTTACAGGCCAGCGTCTAATGCTCTTAGATAGCAGTCGTCTTCAATCCTTAGACTAAACAACATATTACAACCTTTAAATATGCTCATGAGGCGTAATAAAAGCTCAAGAGCACATTGCAATTTTTTTAAACACTGTCACACAAGTGTTAAAGAACTGTAAAATATAAAAAGTGACTTGACAGTCAGACGCTAACAGATGATGTTTGCAGTCATCCCCACGTCCTGTACAAATAATGAGCAATTGTCCAAAAACATCTTACGTTTATAATCAAATATAGATATGATAGTAGAAGACATTTCACTGATATGCCTAGAGTAAGTTGTTTATCACACAAATGTCCAGACAATCTTTTTTCTTGGCGTCTCCTGAAATTTGACTCTTTGCTGTATGGAAAAACCTATGGTCAATATAGTTATGAATAAAACAAATAATTAAAAAAACTAAATGGCTGAGAATACGATGCTTGACCTGTAAATGCAAACAATGGGGGTGTAGCAATGAGGTTGACCGCACTTAATCCATAAGAACACAAAATAATCCTTTATCACCTATTTAATTTCGAACATGATTTAAAGAATAAAAAATAAAAACAAATATACATCACTGTTTGAAAAGGAGTAGGAAGAAGCCTAAGCTTAATGATTGAGGGTGAGGGAATTTATCATTCTGTCCCCCATAAGCCCTAATGGAAGATGTTTGTTCAAATCCCCTGCCAAGCACACAAGTGCAGTGGAGAATGCAGAGCCAGGTTGACTTCCATCCATGCTGGTGTGCATGTGAGCAAAAGGAGGAGATATACACTATTCGAGGCAAAACTCAAGCTGTCAAATACTTGCCAGCCAAGACGGAGCGTGTTTATTGACATGGAAGAAAGCTACGACCTCACACACCTGTGCATATACACAGACGCAGGCACGCATGCACTGAACATGCCCTCAGCACACACACAGGCACACACACGCACACAACCACTTCACACCCAAGCTGCCAACAGAGTGAATATAAAACTTTAACCTTCATATTTCATTGCGCTATATCAATCCCAAATCCACTGTGTGGGCTCCACTCCACTCTGGACTTTGATGTGCTTGGACATAACATTGATATTTATGAACACACAGGACTTTTTCCACATCCAAAACAATGAAGTAAATATTGTGTTTTCATGTTTTATTGAGGTTGTCCTTGAAAGACACAGCTGCGCTGGCCTTAGCTGATATAAAAGAGCATCTTTTCACTGGAGTGAAATACATCTTTTTTAATTTACGAAGATGGTGTGTTTGGGGCCACATTGAGAGAATTTTATCATAAGTATAAAATCGCAATGCTGCATTATCATTTATAGACTTCAGCGCCCACCTCAACCCTGAACAGGGAAAGAGGTGTTGAGAACAGATGTATTACCATTTACTAGAGAAACTTTTCAATATACGTACTAAGTGTGGCAAACAATGAAATTGTCACTGTTTCGGCACACCAATGCTTATTTCAGTATGAGTGGTTTGGGTGTTGTGTTTTAAAAACACATTTGATAATATTACCTGATTAAGGACCTTTTTTTAATCTTAAATCACTATAATCGACCAGGGTAAATGAACAATTTGATAAAACATCTAATGGGAAAAAGTTTCAGTGTTTGTATCACCTTGCTCCCATTTTGTCAGACACTGGATTGTTTTATAACTACTTCTGTGGCATCGGTGAGGCGGAGAACAGCAGGTGCATGATTATAGTAGACAGACTGAGTGTAGGATTCTTTATTTATTTTATGCAGAAAAAAACAACAGGAGAAGGAAGAAAGTGGCACGGCTAATGATATTCTGTAACAAGAAACAATATGCAAAGGTCATATTTTCTATTTCCACAAAATGAGAATTTGTTTTACTTAATTGGAGTTTTTTTTGTAGCACCTAACAGGTTTTTCTTTTATCTAAAAGCACATCCTCAAATATACTAATTTAAAACATGTTTCGCTAATTAGACACGACATGTGACAAGAGAATAATGCTCAGTCTTAAATGGCACTGTAACAGTTAGATCTCGGACTCACAAAAAAATCACCAAAATGTGTCTTCACTACGTGTGTTGAAGTGAACAAGTGAGCGCTGGATGAAACCGAATTGGTTACGTACTGTACTTTTCCCCAAATGCACTTCATATTCCAACAAATAAAAATGTGATTCAATCAAAATCATAAATAGCGAGTGAAGTGTGCTTTATCTGCACTAAAGTGTCCACAACACTTTTGAAGCGGCATCTACGGATTGAACCAGAGTGTACACCAGTGCGTTGACACAGCAGCAGTTAACCTAACAAAGAGTTTTCCTTTTTAGTCTAAAATAGCTTACTTCAACCTCCAAGATCCCCCAATGGTAGAATCCACAGTTTTTCTTTTGTTTTGGTCCTGTTAATGCAAATGTATTAGTTCATACCAGCTAGCTAGCCCATTATTATTACAAATTTCAGTCTAATCTGCTAACTACACCCTTGGAATACCTATCCATCATGAATATTGATTTTTATTTGTAATGTTTAATATTATTATTATTATTAATAATAATAATGATAATAATGATAATAATAATGATAATAATGATAATAATAATAATAATAATAATAATAATAATAATAATAATGGATTTAAAAACATTTATGGTAAATGGTCTTGTACAGCACTCTTCCACCTGTTAAGGCCCTAAAGGAACTTTACATTAAATTCACATTGAACTACTGATGATGCAGAAGCAACTGGGGCTTCAATGTCTGCTCAAGGATATTTTGTCATGGTCACAATAGCTGTGAGTCGAACACCCAACTTCTTTCAGAGTTTTTAGACAACCACTCAGCCACGCAGGCCTCAATGCATGATAGAACTGGAGCATTCATCATTCACTACAGTTCACTGTTGTGATGTTTCTTTTTTTCCCCCAAACATTGTGGCACACCCAATGCTCACTGTTCCTTAACAACATACCCCCCTGCCCTGCTTTATGTGGTGGCCATGGACAACACCATGTAAGAATACTACCTGGTGCTTATTAAATCTGTATTAAAATCTTAGTATTACGTGTGCCGTCTAGTCCACATTCTTCCTGCATTCCTGTCTAATTTTTCCATTATGTGCATTTGAGTATCTGGGCGCTTACCTGAGAAACTTCTGGCTCCCAAACAGATGTACAATGACACCACTGACAGAAGAGTTTTGCTGATTTGTGTCATGCATGCACTATAGGTATTCCCCTCATCGTTTTGACTGCTTTCTTTCCTGATCTATGCCAAACTCAGCAAGCTGTTGCAGTCAGTCACAGACAGCCCCATCCATGCTTTCTTTTGCACAAGACAACTGAAGCAACTCATTCCTCAGGACAAATCAGCTAAATGCTTGCTGTTCCTTAACAACATCCCCAACAACCCACCTGTTGTGTAGAACAGCAACTACATATTACATTTCTTCTCCCTGCCCTCCTTGTGAGGAAACCTCATGCCTTCATTTCCAACTCCAAATTGCTTTTTCTCAATCGCTTAAACTCTGGGAATGCAAGGGGTGCTCCCTAAAGTCATACACTTTTCCCATAGAAGCTAATGTAAAACTAACGGAAGTTTGATCCAACCAGAACACGCTTGCAGCATTCAACTTGGGGTATGTTGGGAAATTCATCCTGATGCCCTAGCAGCATTCAGAGAGTGTGTGTGTTCGGAGAGGCAGCGTGCATGCCCCTCCCCTTAATTAATTTCCAAACACAACCTTTGTAGTAAACCTATCAGAAGCTCATGGGACCAATAGTGGCAAAGCAGAAGGACTGGTTAAACTCAGGACAAGATATTTTTTATTTTCCAAATATAAAACAAAAGGTCAAACAACGAATGTGGAATATAAAATAAGAAAATTAATTAATTTCCCAAAAAACAAGAAACAACATAAGAGTGGAAATAGACTCACAAATCATGAGTAGTTGGAGGGAGTTGACTGGTTTACGCAAGGGATCGGGCTGACGAGAACAGGTGGGAACAAAATGAGCAAGACATTGAAAAGGCACATAAGATGTGACATGAAGCTTAACTGAATATAATCTAAAGAATAAATACAGATCATGGCAAATACAGAATTTCCATATAAAACATACTGTAGCATTTGCACTACAGAATAGCCAAGAAATGTAATGCTATTATAACCAAATGTGGCATTCTCAATTTTGCATTTGCCATGCAGGTTTTTACAAATATTTCTGTACGCCTAATTAAACAGTGACCTTCTACAAGCGGCCAGGGTATTAGTACAGCATATGGGAATGAAAATTTGCAGGAGTACGGAAATGAAGTGTACTTTTATACCAATGAGATTAAAAAAAAGTAGCAAGTGGTCCCGGGTTTGCAGTGAGTACGACCTGTAATTAAAAAGGAGCAATCAATCTGTCCACTGACCACACTACTTAGTATGCCAAGACTATCGAATAGCTGCAGTAAAGAGCTAATTTAGAACCATTAGGGACTGCCGAGTTTGCAAACAGCCCAGTAATGATGATGGCTGATTCAAGTTCAGGGCTTGGACTCTGTATAACTGTCAGACCTGGCAGTAATAAGGTGGACTAAGTGGATAATTTTGGATGAAAAGAAAGAACCAAATTAAATGAGTTTCACGTCATTCATTTATGAGATGTTATGGGTCAGTTCTTTTTTTTTTTTTACAATTTCCCCCAGCACTCACAATGAAAAGGAAATGAATATCTTCTTTACCATTAAATCTGCCTATGAGCCCCAAGTGCTCCATTGCCACTATACCGTCACCCCCAAGAAACTCTAGGACAGTTGAATAGGACTGAGTAGAGGCTGCCACTAGACAATCCGACAATCCTAATTTCCATATGCATCCAAATCCTATTAAGTAAATCGATGACTAATACCTGAATGTCGTCTAGGGCAACATATCTGCAACAGTCGTTAATGGGTCCTTGCCTGGCCTAAATTTTCTTGGAAATCACATTGAATATGTTTTTTTTTTTTATCATAATCCTGCTAATGTGTTGAAAGCAATTAAAATATACAGTGATGGAACAGACGCATTGCGGCATAAAAACCGATGCATGAAATCATTATAGTCACACTTATTTTTCTTTGGCAGGGGGCAAAAAAGCACTTGTTTTTTTCCTTCCTCTAAGAGGCTTTTAAGAGTTTTATGTTCAATTTAGTTGTGTGATGGCTGTTGTGATTTCTGAGTCCTATTGGTCACATATTGTCAGATTATCCTCTCATCTCCATCATGCCATAAAATGCTTTTACGGCTGCCTTCCATGCTTGACATTTAATTAACATCCGAGTGCTGTGTGCTTTGACAGCGCCCCTGCATCTTTGCAATCAACTGCATCAGTTCCCCTGTTTTTTGGTGCCATTTTATTCCCTAAATGACAAATATTGGGCTCGTTTCTGGGTCACTTTGCTCGTCACACGCTTTCTTTATTTACAGATACCCCAACAACAGAACAGTTTCATGAGATCTTTGTGACATTGTTTTTTTCCAGTTGGTGCTAAAAAGATTAATAGAAAAAAAGTGAGCTCATTCTTACAAACCGTCCTTCCCCTCCTCCCATATGACCAGATTAGCACATAGTGTCGTCTGATCTCGCTTGCGCTGACCGGAGAATCCCCATGTTGTCCAAACTCTCTGCATATTAATAATGAGGAGCAGATAAAAGGCAGCCGGACAAATGAACACTGCATTTTAAACTGAAGGACAGAACGGCAACCAGTGTGGGAATTGTGTGATTTGAAGTCCAACCGTACTAAAACAATTGTCTGGCCCAAACTTCTCCCATAACACACACTCCGTCACACCATGCTGCATCCAAATGTCTCTGTGGATAGAGGCAAACCTAATTTCAATTTGTCACTCTCAGTGAATGTTATTTAAACTATTAATATTTTTGCCATGATATTTGAGAGACTATATATAAGACTAAATATAAGAAACTGGATGACAATGTGTATGTGTGCATTTTACAATAAATTTTTTAGTCATCCAAATTAAAACCAAGTTACTTGAATGTGGGCATTGGTAAATGTGCCCTTACGACCCGAGCAGCACAGCTATGGTTGCAATGAAAATGAAAACTTCAGTATATAGTATATTAATCATTTTACGATCCACCACACATCTCGCTACCCCATGTTACGATTGCAGTTTGCATTTTTGTTTTGTTACATATCAATACAAATAATTGAAAAGCTATTTCTTAATTGTTTGTTAATTTCCTCCATTGTTGATGGAGGAAGTTTGGTAAAACAAAGTGAAATAAAATGCTGTTTCTGAGCTACCTATACTACATTAAAAACATAAACTCAAATGTGCAAAGAGAGATCAATAAAGGATAGGCAATTTCAACAGTAATCCTTTGGGTAATTCTTTCAAGCAGTTATCATAAAAATGTTTGCTACAAACAAATAAAATTATATGATGTTGGTATCCCCGAATGTGACAATTAATTCAAAAACTACACAGAGATAAGAATAAAGTAGTATGGTATGCACCGTTTTTGCAGCACATGACATATTCCTCTATACAAGCTGTCACCGAGACCAATTATACGTATTGTCATTAAATGTGCAAAACAGTGTCCCGAATTACATTTCCTTTATTTGCATTCATCTCCGGTGCCGTCTGACAGCATAAATCTAACCCATAACAAGCCTTCCTTCCAATCATGGCACTTGTGTAGAGAGATTCGACAGCTGCCTGCAGCCTTTGATTTCATCTTGCCCCAGATCTGCCTTGTAATGAGCATTCGGGTCAATCAATAATTCACTGCAGTTTGGGTTGGATAGAAAAAAAAGAAAAAAGATATTTGAAAAAAAAAAAAAAGAATACAGCTCATGGCTAAAAGACGAACAAGACTTTGATCAATGGCATGTAGACATGTATATAGTGCTGCTGACATGCTTCCGTATCGCTGTTGTATTTGTTAAAGCGTGTGTGTCACTAACCGCTGCTTGTGAGACTAAAACTAATGTTGATATTTGAGCTTGGATTATATATACTTTACACACATCAATGGTGACTTCCTCAAGTCACCAACCAGCCTGTACATATACACATACGTATACTATGTACTACACATATCCCACATATAAAACTAAACACGCACACTGTTTTATTTCCATATTGTTGTTTTACAGGCGTTTACTTATTTTTCACTGTATGTCAACATACATACTTTATGTAGCAACAAACAGTTTAACACCAGTTTATTTTTTTAGATCAACAATGAAAAGCAGGAGGGGTTTATATGAAATTCCGGTCACTTCCCTTTGGTTACATCTTGTGATCTCATGGTTCTTCCTCTCATGGTCTCCATCCATAGTTCCACCCGAGGACCCAATCATCAGTGGAGGGCCAGTGGTGAGCCTGAGGGCCGGTGACCCACTCAATCTGACTTGCCATGCTGATAATGCCAAGCCAGCAGCCTCCATCGTCTGGATCCGCAACGGAGAGGTCCTCAATGGGGCCATGTACTCCAAGGTAAGCTTCGACATGTGTCCCATATAGCTGCTTTGGAGACTCTGGGGTTGGAAGGGGAAATGGAGCGTGCATGGAGGAGCCTGTTCGCAGGAGAATTTAGAAATTCTCACAGCTGTTAATTCTATATAAGGCTACAAAAAAAAACACAACCTGTAGCAATACAAAGCACCGTTGACTCGTTTGTCATTTAGCATATCAATTCTTGGTCAACTTTCAAACCACATCATGTTCCTTTAAATTTTAGTTTGACTAATGACCTAACCTGTTCCCGTAGTGTAAAAGTGACATATGCATTTTGTGAAAACATGTCTTCAGCACTCCCAACGTACATTAATATAATTTATAGATTTGGTTAAAACATTTCAGCTGTTTGTCAAGAGTTTTGCAACAGGATCTGCCATTTTCTTTCCGTTTGTCTTGGCAAGTGCGTGGAGAAGCACAGAGGAAATTTTCCAGTTTTACCAATTCACTTAACTATATTATATTTTGTTACAAATTATCATTGAGAACCCAACTTTTTATTTCATTTCTGGACAGATCCTGAACAAAAACACCTGTTAATTAACATGTTTGCATTTGCTTTAAATAATTAAGGAAGCTGCCACACATGCAAAGTTGCCCTTTGTCTTGCCATTCAGATGGCTCTTTGAAAGCAATTCCCTTGTAAATCCAGGTTGGTGTTTTGATTAAAAAAAAAAAAAAAAACGTCTTTTTTTTTTTTGGTCCATCATACAAATCAACTGAGACAAGCAGATGGCAAGATCATGGAACTATCAGTGATGCTTCCCTTCTGTTATGATGTTCTTCAGTTGCACTTGTTTTCATTTTACCAACCCAACCTGTTCCCAGAATCTGTTCAGCAGACTGTCATCTCTGCCGCTGCTGATTGACAGAATTTGTTCTTCCTTCATTTTAACAGTCTCCACTATTCACATCATGGGCACCTGAGCCCCTCAAACTGTTGACTGACATTTACCGTCAAGCCTGATAATGAAATCATGAAAATCAACCGTGATCTATTTCCATATCCGCAAATGGTATAAAGCCACCAAGTACTTTCAAGCACTAACATCTCCCCTCTTCTTCCCTCCACGCTCGTCCTCACTCTGTCCAGGCTGCCCCATCCCATTATCGGCTTTTTTCAAAGAGCAGATAAATGCAATTGATTGGACTGGGGTATGGTACCAGGCTTATTTGAATAAAATGATTGCTAGGAGTGCTGCTTGTTAATGGCATAAGGGGGAGAACACGCTTCCTGTCTTCAGTTACTCTTAAAGAGACAGAAGATGAGATGATTAGATGAGACATTGTGCAGTATTATAGTCAAGAGTGGATGCACACATGGCTGCACACCTCTCAAGAATGCTCTCTCATGACTGTAGTATACTATACCAGAGCTAAATTTACCAACTGAAAACTTTTAGGAATTAAGCATTTTGTAAGGTAAAAAATAATAATTGTACAGTATTCTACAGATTAATTCATAACCAAGAAACAATTTGTCACTCAAGAGGTGAAAACCTTGGTCTGTAACCGGCTGGAGCATAGGGGCTAAACTAAAGGCAAAGTGTATACGTTGATTAAAGTGATCAATGCTGGTGCTTGGCTTATCATTAACAAGCTATTGGGTCACTTCCTCCACTAAAGGCTTACGCATTTGTCACAAGCAAAATCAATGGATGGACGACTGGGATCAAGATTCTTAATTGCTAAAGGGCGGTTAAGTGGGTGTTAACATAAGACTGTTTTCATGAAAGAGGACTAGGATTCAATTCAAGTCAGGGAAACTTGATAAAGTTAAATTAGATACATTTAATTTGTGCTTCGATGGAGAAACATTATTTTATACTCTAAGCTTGAGTCGTTGTTTCCAGTTGCGCATTACATTCATTGTAATGAAATTGCTATTTTAAAAAAAAATGGAATATGAACATAGTGCTTCCCCTCTCATGAAATCCTTCTTCCTGTTATTCTTAGATGGGTTTACTATGTATTTCAAAAGCAATAATAACATTTTTATGGTAGCTCTTGCTGGCAACTATGGCAACTCTATTTTGCTGTATATAAAATCAGGTTTCTAATAAATGTTTCTGACTAACATTAGCAGAAATCTAATTGTTGTTGTGGATTTTGGCAGCAAAAAACTGTTGATTAATATGACTCCCTGTTTGACTGAAAAAAAAAAAGAAGACAAGCAAGGGAGTAAACGCCAATTAATTTCTTCTGTCATTAAAAACCAGCAGCTTCATTTAGCCAACTTTATAGTGACTTCTGCAGGCAATTGCTACATTTTCTTGAACTTTATTTTACTGGGTTTAGGGGTACCTGTTTATAAATTTAGATACTAATATTTGTGAGACACTGTTTCCCAGCAGTTGAGACTTAAGTCAAATGAGTCATTTACTGCACATAAATGTCAATTATAAACAATGTAACGGAGGTTCAAACAATCTATCCATATAATAAATCCAGTTATAAATCATTAGGGTGGATGTCATTGATACAATTCAATTAATCATCACAGACTAGATCATCTTTAGGGGTGGGGGGGTTCATGGGATGGGTTGATTGTGTTGATGTTTTGCTTTGTTTCATAAAAAAATGATGATTTGGTTCTTGTTTTGCACACATAGGACATTTGTTAAAGTATACTCTGGGCTGTTTTCTTCTAATGTGTCACAGCGTCTTGCTTTTATTAGTCCATGCGTAAACATACACAAAACTCCACAAGAGTGTAGTAGTTTGTAATCACCTGTCTTTTGCAAAAAAAAAAAAACTTATACAATTGCCATGGAATGATAGCACAATTTTTGCAATAGACAGGCCTGCAAGTTAAAACTTTTTAAAACATTTGTCAGAAAGCAGATATTGTGTTACTTCAACTTCTCTCAAAGATGCTCTTATCCCATTATGGCCATTATGAGATGTCATCTGGAGCAAGAGGAAATCAGATCAGATCATGATGATGGAAGTAAGAGGGTTGATGTATATGTTGGACAAAACATCATACTGTCATTTCAAACTACAGTGCTACTTTAACCATCTGCAGCTCCAAAAAAACAAAAGAAACTACAATTAGTAATGCACATCTCTCATGGTTTACGTTGAATTGCACTGGGTTTTAATGCATGTGCCCACTTTACCAGTAGAGCGGAGGTTCACATTAAAGACACAGCTCTACAGCAATGAATTATCTTGTCTGGCAGCACATCAACTTTTATTGAGTAGGTAATCCATTCAGTTCACCTGTTTTTTTTATTACCAGATAATCCTAGTTGATTGGATTCTCTAAACCACCTACTGATCTGCTACTGACAGATCACCTTCTTGGAAAGCTCAATCATGACAAAGCAGTCACAGTTTTGCTTTGTCACAAAAGTTGACAATTGTTACTGACTATTGTTAGCTGTAATATTGACTGAGGACAAACACAGGCTGCTGATGACGACAAAACTCGCTCATCTTTGCATAGGCTACACAATGTTTTCTAGGTCATATAACTACAGTGAATGATGATGTTAATGCAAAAATGTGCAGTGCAATTCACTAACCCAGGTCATTTAGCCAAGCACCTACTGCATATTCATTTTCAATTAGTTAAGAATAATCAATGAAGCTTCAGCATGAAAGAGGAAAAACTCATCTATCATTTTAACCATTGTTGAAAGAATTATTCCGTTCTCGTTCTTTTCAAGTAAAGTAAAAAGCAAGCACACCGTATCACTTATTTTTTCCAATTTTACAAAAGAATATTTTAGAAAATTAAACAACACTAACATCTGGTTACTGAACCTCCAAGATTAATGGTATCCTAGTATTGGTTTCATACTATGATCATAGACAACAACATATAGAATTTGAGGTATATACGTAGTTTGTCCGCTATTATATGAATCCAAAGAAAACTAACATTAAAAAATCCAAGGATTTACAGTATGATACGAATCCAATGTATAGAAGTGCAGCAAGGCCTCGACGCAATTGATCCTTCCATTAATTTCCCAACAGAGAAAAGAGCGATGTGCTTTGCCATTGACATTTTGACTTTGTGCTTGAGGATTCAATTTGTTCTGTCCCGGTCTTCCTAGCATGAACTTCTCCTCTATGGAGGGACGGGAAAAAGCAAACGCAACGGAACTCTCTACCGACTGATTGCAGATAGCTTTCACAATGGTGGACTCAGAGGATGAGAGTTGCAAAGAAGATTGATGTTTTTTGCAGAGTATGACAAGCCATGGAGTGGAATGTGGCTGTTAAAATTCCCAAAAATGAGGCTTGAATTGACTCTTGCGGTTTACTACCCGATGACTGCTGGGATAGGCTGCGACCCCCGTGAAGACAAGTGTTATAGAAAATGGATGGATGAATGGCATTCACACGTAATTTGTAGAATTTCGTCTGTCCTGGGAATGATGGTTTTATTTAACCTATTTTTTTTATTTAATATGTGAACAGTGCTTCAAAACATAATGTAACATTGCAGATTGAATTAAGTGAAGTCACTCGCGACCAACGAACTGAGAACAAAATGATTACTGTTGGCTGTAATCATGCCAAAACAACATTAATCGGTTTGGTACCTTACTGTTTTTCCCTCCCGCTACTGTGATCTCCCCGCCCTCCAATGTATTTCCTTGTGTTAACTTAATGGTTCCCTCAGACAATCCTAAATCCACAAAACTCATGAACAAAAGGTACAGCTGCTACAATAATATGGAACAAAACATCCATCCATCCATCCATCCATCTTCTTCCGCTTATCCGGGGTCGGGTCGCGGGGGCAGCAGCTTCAGGAGGGACTCCCAGACTTCCCTCTCCCCAGCCACTTCATCTAGCTCATCCCGGGGGATCCCAAGGCGTTCCCAGGCCAGCTGAGAGACATAGTCTCTCTAGCGCGTCCTGGGTCGTCCCCGGGGTCTCCTACCGGTGGGACATGCCCGGAACACCTCCCCAGGGAGGCGTCCACGAGGCATCCTGATGAGATGCCCGAGCCACCTCATCTGGCTCCTCTCAACGTGGAGGAGCAGCGACTCTACTCCGAGTCTCTCCCGGATGACCGAACTTCTCACCCTATCTCTAAGGGAGAGCCCGGACATCCTGCGGAGAAAACTCATTTCGGCCGCTTGTATCCGGGATCTCGTTCTTTCGGTCACGACCCATAGCTCGTGACCATAGGTGAGGGTAGGAGCGTAAATCGACCGGTAAATTGAGAGCTTTGCCTTTTGGCTCAGCTCTCTCTTTACCACGACGGACCGGTACAAAGTCCGCATTACTGCCGACGCTGCACCGATCCGCCTGTCAATCTCGCGCTCCATCCTCCCCTCACTCGTGAACAAGACCCCAAGATACTTAAACTCCTCCACTTGGGGCAGGATCTCATCCCCGACCTGGAGAGGGCATTCCACCCTTTTCCGATCGAGGACCATGGACTCGGATTTGGAGGTGCTGACCCTCATCCCGACCGCTTCACACTCGGCTGCGAACCGCTCCAGTGAGAGCTGGAGATCACGGCCTGAAGAAGCCAACAGCACCACGTCGTCTGCAAAAAGCAGAGACGCGATGCTGAGGTCCCCAAACCGGACACCCTCAACGCCTCGGCTGCGCCTAGAAATTTGTCCATAAAAACTATGAACAGAATCGGTGACAAAGGGCAGCCTTGGCGGAGTCCAACCCTCACTGAGAACGAATCCGACTTACTGCCGGAAATGCGGACCAAACTCTGGCATCGGTGATACAGGGACCGAACCGCCCTTATCAGTTGGCTCGGTACCCCGTACTCCCGAAGCACCCCCCAGAGAACCTCCCGAGGGACACGGTCGAACGCCTTCTCCAAGTCCACAAAACACATGTGGACTGGTTGGGCGAACTCCCATGCACCCTCGAGGATCCTGCTGAGGGTGAAGAGCTGGTCCACTGTTCCACGGCCAGGACAAAAGCCACACTGTTCCTCCTGAATCCGAGGTTCGACCTCCCGACGGACCCTCCTCTCCAGCACCCCTGAATAGACCTTCCCAGGGAGGCTGAGGAGTGTAATTCCCCTGTAATTGGAACACACCCTCCGGTCCCCCTTCTTAAAGAGGGGAACCACCACCCCAGTCTGCCAATCCAGAGGCACTGTCCCCGATGTCCACCCGATGCTGTAGAGACGTGTCAGCCATGACAGCCCCACAACATCCAGAGCCCTTAAGAAATCCGGGCGGATCTCATCCACCCCCGGGGCCTTGCCACCGAGGAGTTTTTTAACTACCTCAGCGACTTCAACCCCAGAGATTGGAGAGTCCGCCTCAGAGTCCCCAGGCCCTGCCTCCACAATGGAAGGCGTGTCGGTGGAATTGAGGAGGTCTTCGAAGTATTCTCCCCACCGACACACGACGTCCCTAGTCGAGGTCAGCAGCACGCCATCTCCACTGTAAACAGTGTTGACGTTGCACTGCTTCCCCCTCCTGAGACGCCGGATGGTGGACCAGAATTTCCTCGAAGCCGTCCGGAAGTCATTCTCCATGGCCTCGCCAAACTCCTCCCACGCCCGGGTTTTTGCCTCAGCAACCGCCGAAGCCGCGTTCCGCTTGGCCATCCGGTACCTGTCAGCTGCCTCGGGAGTCCCGCAGGCCAAAACGGCCCGATAGGACTCCTTCTTCAGCTTGACAGCATCCCTTACCGCCGGTGTCCACCAGCGGGTTCGGGGATTGCCGCCACGACAGGCACCAATGACCTTACGACCGCAGCTCCGGTCGGCCGCCTTAACAATGGAGGCGCGGAACAAGGTCCACTCGGACTCAATGTCCCCCGCCTCCCCCGGGACCTGGGAAAAGTTCTGCCGGAGGTGGGAGTTGAAGCTCTTCCTGACAGGGGATTCCGCCAGACGTTCCCAGCAGACCCTCACAGAACGTTTGGGTCTGCCAGGTCGGACCGGCATCTTCCCCCACCATCGGAGCCAACCCACCACCAGGTGGTGATCAGTTGACAGCTCCGCCCCTCTCTTCGCCCGAGTGTCCAAAACATGCGGCCGCAAATCCGATGACACGACTACAAAGTCGATCATCGAACTGCGGCCTAGGGTGTCCTGGTGCCAAGTGCACACATGGACACCCTTATGTTTGAACATGGTGTTCATTATAGAAAATCCGTGTCGAGCACAGAAGTCCAATAATAGAACACCGCTCGGGTTCAGATCGGGGGGGCCGTTCCTCCCAATCACGCCCTTCCAGGTCTCACTGTCATTGCCCACGTGAGCATTGAAGTCACCCAGTAGAACGATGGAGTCCCCAGAAGGAGCGCTCTCCAGCACCTCCTCCAGGGACTCCAAAAAGGGTGGGTACTCTGAACTGCCGTTTGGTGCATAGACACAAACAACAGTGAGGACCCGTCCCCCCACCCGAAGGCGGAGGGAGGCTACCCTCTCGTTCACCGGGGTGAACCCCAATGTGCAGGCGCCCAGCCGGGGGGCAATAAGTATACCCACACCTGCTCGACGCCTCGACCGTGGGCAACTCCAGAGTGGAAGAGAGTCCAGCCCCTCTCGAGAGGGCTTGAACCGGAACCCAAACTGTGCGTGGAGGCAAGTCCGACTATATCTAGTCGGAACTTTTCTGCCTCGCACACCAGCTCGGGCTCCTTTCCAGCCAGAGAGGTGACATTCCATGTCCCAAGAGCCAGCTTCTGCAGCCGGGGATCAGACCGCCAAGGTCCCTGCCTTTGGCCGCCGCCCAGCTCACACTGCACCCGACCCCTTTGGCCCCTCCCACAGGTGGTGAGCCCATGGGAAGGGGGACCCACATTTCCTTTTCGGGCTTTGCCCGGCCGGGCCCCATGGGCGGAGGCCCGGCCACCAGACGCTCGCCTTCGAGCCCCGCCTCCAGGCCTGGCTCCAGAGGGGGGCCCCGGTGACCCGCGTCCGGGCGAGGGAAATCTGTTTCCATGTATATTCTTCATCATAAGGGGCTTTTTGAGCCGTGCTTTGTCTGGCCCCTCACCTAGGACCCGTTTGCCATGGGTGACCCTACCAGGAGCATGAAGCCCCAGACAACATGGCTCCTAGGATCATAGGGGCACGCAAACCCCTCCACCACGATAAGGTGACGACTCATGGAGGGGATGGAAAAAAACAGACCTTTTTATTATTATTTATATGGACAATGTACGTGGCTTCAATAATCCAGTAAATGGCTGGGTGCATTTCAGGTGATGATGTTTATAATATCTGAGAGTTGAGCCCAATGTTCATAGCAGCACCACAACCAAAGCTACAAAGGAGCTATCACTGTAGTTGTATAGCTACCGTGACAAAATGACCAATAAAAAAATGGTGCAGGATCCATTCCAAGCTAACAAGAAGAGCTTTTCCGGTGGGAACAATGGCAGCTCAAACGCGCCAACGTGCTCTTTGGTTTTTAGGAACCATAACCAAGACCAGGTGACTCAACATGTCAGTCAGACCAAACAAACAGTGCCAAGAAAGAAAGCAAGTTGCATCAAGATGGAGTCTCAATCCTTAACAACAGTCCTGTACTGAACAAGTGTTCGCCGATGTGCAGTACTCTGTGTACTGTACTGTACATGCTGGGTTAATTGGAGGAGTGCACTCCAGCCTCTCACGCCAGTTTGACTGAATAAACAGCAGAATATAGCCACTGGATGGATGGTTGTACCGTTTCAGAGGAATAATTCTATGCCACGAAGATGAAAATGTGCAAGACCACGCAAGTAATGGTGCTCCAGGCTTAAACTTGACTTGTCCTTCTTGTCTGCAGACATTGCTCCGCGATGGAAGGAGAGAAACCACGGTGAGCACACTCTACCTGTCCCCCTCCAACATCGAGACTGGTCAGCAGATCATTTGTAAGGCCTCAAACAAGGCAGTCCCCAACGGCAAGGAGACCGGTGTCACGATTGACATCCAGCGTAAGTGCATCGTTAATTTTTTTTTTTTATGGGGATTGTTTACGTTGTGGTCTTCATAATCTATTCCTTTAAAACCCATGCATCCTTTCCACCCAAAATATTCTCTGTCTGTCTGTCTGTCTGTCTGTCTGTCTGTCTGTCTGTCTGTCTGTCTGTCTGTCTGTCTGTCTGTCTGTCTGTCTGTCTGTCTGTCTGTCTGTCTGTCTGTCTGTCTGTCTGCCTGCCAGTCTCTCTCTCTCTCTCTCTCTCTCTCTCTCCCGCTCTCTCTCTCTCTCTCCAGATTAACTAATCCATTATTATTCTCATCTTCACCGTGTGTAGATGATAAAGGTCAATTTGTGTAGCATCAATTAGCATCAATATGTACTTGTCCCATATTGTAGGAGGATAGATGAATTAGCTTGGCATCTTTTTTTACAATTATTATGTATGTATAAATATGAACAGAGCTATCCGTCTATCTTAAACAGCATTGTCTCTACTTTGATTGCTTGTCTACCACCATCCGTCATGTCTAGAGTAGAAGATTTGAGCATGCCCAGTATGGAAAATACTTGTGGGCTATTCTTGGGGAATCTTTTTTTGATTGAGAACTGCTCCTAGTAAGAGCGGGACCTTAGTACAGAAAGGACTTTGCAACACTCGCAGCCCTGTCAAGACCATTAAGTCTGACCAATAAAGCAGAAAATGCTATTCAGAGAGCCATTATGACGTTCTATTCAGTATGTGCATCACATGGCAAGAGCGGACATTGTGTGATCTGGCCAGTTTAGGCACACATATATAGAATATCATCTGTTTACATTGCTTACAGCACGCCCAAGTCATTATTTCTTTTTTGTCATTCAGCCTCTCCTCTCTTATATACTTCACTAGGCTTAATGATGCACCTGCACATGTCGTGGTTGTCGCCTTGTAACTAAAAGTACAATTCAACCCTGAAAACTAAAAGCGCAGAGGAACTAAAATTAGCATCCTAAAATGGGCACTGTTAAAGGTCGTGTAAAAATAAAAGAAAAATCCCACAGCGTGAGAACAAAGTGAGCCACAGCGGAGACTAATTGTCGTGACTCAAATTGTCTCCCACAAGATTTTGCCTCTACATTATCCCTCTTTAACCCACACCCCTCCCGTCTATTTCTCCTCCTCCCCCATGCACTGACTCGCCAGGTAAGGTGTTCGGCACAGCTCAGCAGAGCTGCTTTATTTTCCGCTAACATCCACTTTCAAATTAAGCTGCAAAAATGAAACATGCCGTAATTTAACTTTGATTCACGCGTGGTGGGTATCAATTTGCTTAATTTCCATCCTGCCTTATTCAATTACAAGGTTCTTGGCTCAGCAGCAAAATTTGAAGCGCAGCTTGTTTTTGAACAAAAGGCTTTCTGTGTTGTTGTTTTCAAGCACTTTAATTGCTATTTTGTCCTTATGAGAAGCTTTTTCTTTTGTGACATGACCTTCTTCTATTCAATTATGGACTGAGAATTAGACAAAAAGAAGGCTGTCGGGAAAGAACAAATATTCTGTAAAGCTTTGGACCTGTTAGATGAATTCTAATCAAGGATTTAAATTGCACACCAGTTGCCCTTCACATGCATTATTTGTTTTTTGGCTTTAAACTATTTGAATACATGTTCATGTCCTCACAAAAAGTTAATGAGTTCATCCTTGGAAAAATGAGAGGGAATTGGTATTGATAATCAGAAAAGTTAGTTTTGAGACAATCCAAAGCCAATAAACTCCTCTGTTAGCTGCTAACACTGAAGATGGCAATAAAAGTTCAAATTTGACCAAAATAACTGGACACCGGCCAATAAACGTTTAGCTGAACTTTGCAAAAGGACAAGTGTGCTGCAAATATTGAGTTGGATGTTTTCATTTAAGGGTAGTAGATAGTAGATGTGTGCTAAACCTGAAGGTGAAACTTGAAATATCGAAACAAAATTGCAATATTTATCTACAAGACATTCACATCAACTGACCAGCAGGAAAATATTCAAGTTTATATCAGTGAAAACATAAGTCTGTTTTCGAAAAATGGAACTCTGCTGCACTGATTAACCATTTATTGGGCAGCCATATTTAGTCACTTAAGCAGATGTTCAAAATCAGTAAGGTGTGCTATGCCAGCACCCGTGTAGTTAGTTTTCCACCAGATGTTGCCGTCCCAGCAAAGAAACATCATTGATTTGTGTTAATTCAACATGAACTAATCTATTAAATGAAACGTCAATCTGCTTTCAATGGAATTCTACTTAATCGAGATCACAAATGTGAAATTATTGTGAAACTATTGATTAGATGTTAGGTTTAGGTCAAAGAAACCAGCAGCACATATCCTTTCTTTTTTGTGTGTACTTTGCATATGTTAAATTTAAACAACCAGCTCATGTATTTCTCCTGGGAATCATTTTCTTTGTATCATCTTAATCCAGTTTGGACACAGATACAAAATTCATTGCTTGCTTGCTTGTTTTAAATTACTCTGGCTATGCAGAGTTTGCAGAGGGTCCACAGACTGAATTGGGCCACGGCCAGCTAGAGAGGGGTCGTGAGAGGAGTAGTGAATAAGCAGCGAGTGAGAACTGCTGCACACACACTCACCTGCTTCTGATAAGACACACCACTAAGGGGGCAAAGAGATGCTTGCATCATAAATACCCCAAGATGTTTTTATAATGTATCTTAATTTTTCTAGCCATTATACATACCTGGTTACATCTATGTTTGTATGTTGAAATGCAAGCGATTTGCATCATTTTTTCTCCTGAAAGAGTCTTCTCATTAAGCCATGTTGAAAGTAAATGTATTCAAGTTCATCATCTTTTGAACATCCATGCTCTCATATGTGGTGTCTCGGTGGAGTATAAACATAGGTTGGATTAATGGCGGGCGCTGTAAATGGTTCTTATTAGTTTAAGTGGATCCCTGGTGAGGGGGCAGAAGCAGCATCTGCATTCAGCAACTGATTTGCTTTATAATGCACCAGGCGCAGAAGCTTTTGAAGTCTGTCTCGGACACTTACCTCCATGATTGTTTGGCTATGAGCTAGAAAGTGACCTGATGGGGTATATGCAAGGATGTGACTGCACCACAATTTTAGATTGTTTGTTTTTTTAATTGAAAGCTGACAAGTGTATGAAATATAAATATAAGAATTCTGTTCAAATTGATTTCAAATTCATGAACCGCTTTTGTCATTAGGATTGTTGGAGGGATGGAGCCAATCCCAGCAGACTTTGGAAAAGACACTGTTGCCAGTAAACTGCATGTCACATACTGACAAACAAGCATTCACACTGGAGTACCTAGAAAAAAATTAAAACATGCAATCACTGGGAGGACAAAAAAAATGACTATGCAGTGGTATAAAAATGCATACATGAGACTAACATTTAATAATAAGTATGTAGGTATAGTAGCTAAGCAAACTGTTGACAATTAAAACTGTAGAAAAATCAAAACTGAGGGCAGATACAAACCATTAAAACTTAGTAAACTAAATACATAATACTTCCTAAGACTTGGCATCTCTATCAGACAAAACAACTGTTTGTCAATTTGCATATTGGTTCACAAGAGCAAATATTACCATTATCTGGTGGAATGCGTTGAGATTGTCTATGACCCCGTATCAAAAGTAAAAAATTGCAAAGGAGGAATTTTAAATATCAACTACAGCACATGCATTTTCTATTCATGGGTCGTGGGTGAGCTAAAGTCGATCACAGCTGACTCCTGGGACTGGTTGCCAGCCAATCCGAGCCAAGTATATTTATTTGTTTGTTTTTTTAATGAAAAGTTGCCCATTAAAACTGCATTTGCTTTCCCATAAACACCAATTTGAACTCTGCATTATTAACATCTACATTTACTAGCTGGCGGGCTTTCCTGCCTTTGTAAGCACATTATTGTATTTCTTCTTGCAATATAGCCACCTGTGGAATTGTGTGGTATATGTCAAAGCATACAAGAACAAATCAGCATCCACAGCACTAAAAGCTCACTAGAAAAGTAAAAGTGCAGCCATTTACTTTTTCCAAACGTAATTATTCTTTTACAAGTGACCAATGTGCAAACTTTATCTCATTGTATTTCAGACACAGAGACTGCACTTTCATTATTGTATGTTTCTTACAATAATTTAATGAGATGCATGTGTCAAGCATGGATCGACAAGGTTTGTTTTCCTGTGGGCCAAATTGCCATTGATTTTTTTATATTAAATGAGACAAAGATGGTTAGAGTGATTTGATGCAAAACACAATGTCATATCAAATTAGTGTATACTACATATCTGCATTAATCTGGAACATTTCTACATTTGGAATATTTTAACTGCTCTGTCTTCTACCAATGATCATTATGTGCATTCACCCCACTAATAGAGGTTAATGTAGAGTTGTCTAGAGGTTCAGCGAATTCCCATCTAAAGACACTATGTGCTAAAATGAGTGGGATTTAAGGTGATGAGGTGTAATTGTAAAGCCCGGACAGACTGCTGACTTCAGATTTGTCCATCGCAGTCAATTAGCTGACAGTAATTATCGAGAACGGATGAGCGCCTCCAATGCATGACTTCACTCACTCCCTTTAGACTTCTCTAATCAGTGGAAAACACCCCACTGTGATTCCTTGTACAGTCATTGGACACTTCATTAGGTGCAAGTGCAAAACCTAACAAGATACAATACAAGCCTTGTATTAAAAGGTCTCCCTCTGTGAATATCATAATGATTAGGTTGTGCAGGAGTAACCTAAGTTTGCATTTTGTGAATATAGATTCACTGTAAGAACCTCTCGTAACAACTATCCCACGTCTTGCCCAGTAATCATCATAAATATTCCTCCAATGTTTTCTAGTCCAGCTGCATCTACAGAGCGTTGACCCACATTGGAAGATGCTGGCAGATGAAGGCACTGCCTGGCTTTGCTGTGTGTTTGCATTGCAAACAAGCAGACCTGCATGTGGAATGCCATATTTTGAAACTAATTAATAAAGGACATGCAGATGTCCTATTGAGGAGATTTTGGTAGCAGCCTCACCAACAGTGCAGGCTCTTCTTGCTAAATCAAGCAGATAATAGCAAATATGTCTGCCAGGGAATTGAAAGTGAGATGGGCAGAATGCAAATGATTGCAATTTGCCCATCCTCCCAGTGTTTGTGTGTGTTTTCCTCACACATTGAAAAATATGTCAGGTAATTGGAATCCCCTAATTGCCAATATAGATGTAAATGTGAACGGAAATGATTGTTTGTTTACAATATATGTGCAGAGTTGTTTGACCAGGCCAGACAAGGGTCGGAAGGGCTATGGACTATTGTATAAAAAAAAATATTGACGGATGGATGGACGGATGGATGGACGGCCGGCCGGACGGGCAAATGAATGGACGGACAGATGTATGCAGTTATTGATCGATTTTACTTAATAAATTGAATCGTGGGTGGATAAGTCCCAAAGAATGCATTGTTCCTTAATTTCGTCTTTTGAAGGAAATCAAACTGCAAAGTTGTTTTATGGGGGAATGCCTGACAATCAATACGTTTGACCGCATAGTTGTTTACTGAAGCAGCAGGCCCATAGGACAGTGGGATCATATTGTTGAGTCTTGATGCAACAAGCCAGATGGTCCGCAAACAGCTCAACTATACTCGTGTCTGAGGCTGGTCCTACTTGAGAACAGCTGTCTTCATTGAACCGGATGACTGCAGTGACTGGGAATTGAGCTTTAAGAAAGATAGAAAAGATTGCACTACTTATAAAACAGAGAGTGAAGTTGCAGAATATTCACTTACCACTGACCTTTTTAACTTTACTGGATCGCCCACCACTCTTGTACTTTCTCCTATTGTTTGAATAGAGTTCTCTACGTTTACTTCTCCTTTTCCCCTACACGTCCCTCTGACACCTATCGCCTTGCAACTATTTGTTTGATGACTCTAAGGAATCAACATTCTAAATTATTGATGTGCTGTCGCCTTCTCAGGCTACCACCTACTCTGCAAGTCATGCATTTATACATTAAAATGGAAAACTGGCTCTTTTTAGTCAATGTATGTCATGGTTTAAAGGTTAAAAAGGACTTTTTGACACCTTGTATTTATTTAGGACAAAATCAGTGAATTTGCTACAAATGTAAAGTCACCGTGGCACCATATTAATTCGAGGCTGAATTGCTTGCGCGTTTTTGTGTTGTCAAAAATCTCTTGGCAGCTGGACAATGAAAAAAAAATACATACAAATAAAAATAGGGAATGCTGAATACTTTGTAAAATGTGTTGTGAACTGGCCTTGACATCACTGTGTCTATTAGCAAAAATACCACACTCACCCCCACTCCCTTCCGTATCTCCCCCAACTCTTTAATGTTTGCCTTGCTGCTCTTCAGCTTCTGGCTGGAATTTTATTACAGCCCTCTCCAGCACCGCATCTGTCATTTTCGCCTTTGAGGTTCCCTCTGCCCACATTTTTGTCCACGCAATTAACCACTTGCATGGCTAAAAACACCCAACGGGCTGACTAACATTGCAACTCCAAGTGTAGATTGGTTTGACATACACCCACATGCCGTGTAACAGGCACACACACTCATTGCAAAAGACTACACAGAGAAAACTCATCAATGCAGTTAGAATATCGTTACCAAAAGAGGAATATGTGTTTGTTGTGGTTTACGGCGCACTCATTCCTAACCTGGCACAGTCGATGCTGGGAGATACTTATGACTTGATAAGAATTTAGAAAGGCATTGTAGAAAAGTAATGCATTGTCACATGTTCATAATTCCTTTTAATTGCTTTTTAAAAATAATCTAATAATACTAATATGGTGCAGTAGTGTGTTCCTGATTGTTTTGAATCCGTATTTTCACTCTGACATTTCAAAACCATGCCTAGCTGTTAATTGAAGACTGGTAAAGATGTGAATGTAAGTGACAAATCAGTTTGAAGAATCAGCATGGCCTATCTATCTAAATAGATTTTTTGATCGCTCCAAAATAACCATTTTGTAATGCAGTAGGAAATAAAATGATTTAATATTTACATATTTTATATTCGTACTATTGGGAAAATGATAGCATTTTTGGCATTGCATCTTTGCTGGGAGTGTTGGGGCGGGGTTTTCCATTCTTTTGTGCCTCACTATGGTAGAAGGCACATCCACACAAACATGCAGTGTTGAATGTAACATCATACTTATTTTTTGGATCATTTCCGACAAAATTCTCACTTGAGCACATTGGGCTGGACCACTTTCTCCTCGTGGGCTTCATGACAGCTGAGCGAGCGGCAAACATCTGCACTGCCGCGGGGCAAAAATCATCCCCCCCCCACCCCCTAGCTTAAAACCACCCCCATTTGCAGCCATACACACTTCATTGTTTGGCTGCAAAACAGCAAGTTTTGCCTGTTGTTTGACTGCGCTTCATCCCCGTCCAAGTACAGTCCCTTGTTATTACATTAGAAGTGTTGAACATAGAGAGCAAAGACACAGTGCATATTTTGAAACAGATGGCAACACAAGCATCAACACGAAAAAACCATCCCTTACCCAAATGACTAATTTATTGTCCTTGATGCTGGAACTGAACACCGCCAGAGCTACAGATGGCAAAAAGTAATGATGTAGTAGAGGTGAGTATATATAGCGCAAGTACAGTAAATGCCTCTGCCCAGATCTCATTTTATTGTCTTGATTTCGGCAACAGATTGGAATAAAGGTAGTAAAAATATGTTTTGACTTTCACCTCGTAGATAATATAGCACCAGACTGTGCAAAATGCCATAAGGAAAACAAGGATGCAAAAATATGCTACAATAGTGCAAAATGTACATATCAGCTTTCACTAACACTTTGCACCGGCATATTTAGAAAGAAAGAAAAAAATTTTTTTACTGAATGGCCAAGTACGTATGTAAAGAACAAAGCCACGTTTATGGACAAAACACCTACAGCAAAAACAAACTGCTTCACGTATTTGAAAACTAAGTGTGTGTGGGCCTACAGAGTAAATGTTTTTTTTTCCGACAGTAGAATGCATTGAAATGGAAATGAGCATGTACCTTCAAAAGAAACCCACCTTTCTCAATTAGGATAAATTAAGCTGTTTATCACATTTGCATAATCCGAATGCGTGTTATGTTCCTCTGATGTTGCTCATTGTTATGTTTGTAGTGGATCACACTGTGGACTCCTCAATTTTTTTTGCAAATTGCCATTTACCAAAACTCATTATGAAGTCAAGTTTTCCTTTGATTTCATTCTCATAATATTGTAATAATAATAGGTTATAAAATGTAGCAGTTCTTCCTAAATGCATGATTTCATTCAGTTTTCAGGAGAATTCATATGCAGGCTTAATATGAGGGTATCAAGGAACAATATGCAACAATAGTTAATTATGTCTATAGCAATCCGATTCGTCCACACAGAAACATTTTCGAGAATGTTTTTTATTTCAGTAAAACTGGGGATAAATTTAATTACTGTTTTACCTTTTGATTAGGGTAAGGGTGTCCACGTAAGTAAGCTACTTATACAAAGTTCATAACGGATGATTATGATGATGATGATGATGATGATGATGATGATGATGATGATGATGATGATGATGATGATGATGATGATGATGATGATGATGATGATGATGCCGATGGCCTACAGTATACTTGGATTTGACAGGCAGCTTTCAATAGTATAAAATTGGGCAGGCTGGCAGTGAATAAAATAATGCCATGGAATTGACCTTCTCTCCATTTGTGAACAATTGGTTTCATTCCAATTGACCTAATGGAAGCCCTTGGGCAAATTTCATACACTGTGTTATCATTTGTAATTTTTTGAAGCAAATATGTTGGATGTTATTATTTCTTCCGTTCAGTTCAGACACTGACTTTGTATATCTTGCTTGTGCTTGTGCTCTCCTTTAGATCTGCCTCTTGTCAATCTCTCAGTGGAGCCTCAGCCAGTTCTTGAGGGAAACCTTGTGAGATTTCACTGCTCTGCAAAGGCCAACCCTCCTGTTATGCTTTACAGGTGAGATCAATATCCCCACGGAATGGGCATACAATGGCTAGAAACTGTAATATGTAGTATTTTAGGAGCTAAAGGTCAAGATATGCAGTGAAGCCAAATCCCCGATTGCAGGTCTACTCACTAATTGAATTTCCAATATGTAAGTTATATTTAGCTGACAGTTAATTAGTTAAGATGATAAGATTTAACACAGCAGTTCTATCTCAGTATGCACCTTTACAAACATGGTAAGACCCACTAAGAGGTGTTAATTTTTTATTGTTTGTTTATCAAACTGAGTGGGGTTCATTTTTTTTTGTGTAATCATTTTGCTCCGGTGAAATAAATGAATGTCTTCATGACATTGTCAGTTCAAAGCAAGCATTATTATATTTGCACAGATTTGAATCCACCTTGTATTGGATCGCTTGAGGTAGCCGAGTCAAGATTTCAATGTTACAGCTATTTGGTTTATTTATTTATTTATTTATTTATTTATTTATTTATTTATTTATTTATTTATTTATTTATTTATTTATTTATTTATTTATTTATTTATTTATTAAAGTGTACTGTCTGATGACAGGTTTGCCCCTTGGACATGTTCTTGCATCACATACATTGCTGTGTAATGGCACTATTGTTTATGCATAGATCCTCATTTTTAATCTAGCTAGCACTCATTATTTTCAGTTTCTAAGCGTTTCAAAAGGTTGTCCATCACTTTATTTCTAAACGTGTGGATAATATGCATCTTCTCAGTTATACAACAAAATGGATATTAATTGCACTCATACATTCTTTTGAGGGGGCTCGGAAAGAGCACTGCCAATCTTATTTATCCAGAGTTTTTCTTTTTTTTTTTTTACTGTGTGGGAGTTTTGTTTAAAAACATGGTGAAAAATAAATGGAATGAAATCGATAGCAAAAGGATTTGGCTGGCCATGAGTCGTGTAATGCTACTGAGAAATAAAATGGATGTACAACACACTCACAGGTGGCAAAACAGAGATGTTGCCTTTTTTGATGGGTTCTGGCCTTTTGAAAAAGAGTGTGGTGGGGGTGGGTGGCGGGTCGGGTTTCAGTGATATTGTTGAAAACAAGGTTTGTATTTGATAGTGTGGGTGCACAGCAGAGACAGGGTGTCTATTGCACCTGCAAAGAGATTTCACCTCAATTGTTATGTGACCGGATCAATGCTTGAAGCACAATTCTACCCCGGATATAAAGAACTAAGATACACCGGCAGTTTTTTTTTTTTTTCCTTTCAATGACTCTGGACCAGCAGTATGCATGGCTGGAGGCTTTATGCTCTTGATTTATCTGTCTGTACCATAAACAGACAACAAACCTTCAGAGCAAACGGATTTACATAATAATACCCATGAGTGACTTACCTAGCGTGACCATCATTCCAAGCTCTAAATTTAGAATTAGTCAATCTTGTCATACAAACTTTGTACTGATGACATTAATAACCTTAGGAGGGTGAACCCTGTTGGTTTAGATGGTCACACTATGCAGCATCTTCCTGTAGCAGCACCACCATTGGGTCAAATTAAGGCAAGTCACTCGTTTACAAAGAAAATGTCATCATGAGTCACCACGTCACACATTCAAAATTCATCTTCCGTTTTGTACATGGACTTATTCGACCATTTCTTTGTCTTCACTATGTTTAATGTTTCAATTATCAACAACCTGCACTTAGGGTGGTTTCTTTTAGTTGACGTAGCCACCTCTTTTACCTTCGGTCTTGCTGTGGTGTCTGGCTTTTTGTGACTGACGCAAGAGCATTCAATAATATCCAGACAGTCTAATGACTTTTGATACTTCAAGGTTAGAGCCACACTCTCACTCACTGCTAAAACTCCTCTTCTGCAGTTAATATATAAGCACTTCACCATTCTATGCACTATTGGCATTTGGAGGTGGATGGTAGAGTGGGGATTTTGGGGGTCCATAATGCATGCCTGAAAGCCTTTGACTTGTGAGAACCCCCAACCAATTCACCCTCTGGAGAGCAGTATCACTCGAGGAGGGCAGGAAGCTGATCAAGCAGTGTGGGGTTATTATTCAGTGCTAAAACACTCTGTCTATCCCAGATCAGATAATGCACAAGGACAGGATAGCTCTTAGATGAACGACCCCTTTGCCATCCCTGAGAGAGCCATCCATTCCCAGTGTGCACTGCATCACTTTGCAACCCTCCATGACTTGAAACAAGGGTCTGAGATATTTCCCACAGTGGGCAAAAGTCATAGAGGTTTCTGATGACTAACACCACTTGGGATCACCCATTAATCTAACTTGAAGCATTGAGACTTAAGAAACAACTAATGTCATGAACTCTTTGGATGCACAGCATTAGTCAACTGCATTTGCTAAGGCAATAAAGAAAGAAATAAAATAAATAAATACAACTAGAATAAATAAATAAAACTAAAACAAATAAAGAAAACAAGAAAGAGAACGAAGATGGAGCCCTTTGGTTATAGCTAGGCTCGATCATTAGCTACTTGACAATTGCAAATTAGTGGTTGATGTGGGTTTATTCAAGTAATGAAAGCCGAGACCATGTGACTTTACCATCCAAAAGACACATGACTGGAGAAAGGCATATTGGGAATGTGTTTATTGTAATCGTATAGTACGTAGAGCCAGCAGGGATGCAATCCAATTTTCAACCTTTGATGAAGAATCCAGATTTTCTCCAGAAATAAACAAGAAGCCACTAGAGATTGCAAAGAGTGGCAAACAAAGAAATTAGGTCCCATGTCTGCTGCATAGAACTATGCACCAGAGCGTCAACAAAGCTCATTATTTGCATGCCCCTCTTTGGATTATTTAGATGTTTCAAATCATGATGCGTTGTTCTTCTAAATTGATTTGGACTGACCATATCGGTGTCAAACCTTCACTTGTTGCAAATAAAGCAGCATGTTTTTGTTTTTTTTGTCATTGACAAATGTTTCATTTTTGTATTGGTGGACTACAGTATAATTTGGTAATACTAACGCATAATGATGTGCTGCTTAATTTAGATTTGTTTGCAACTGTTTTTGCATAATATAACTTTGGAAATCACATAGATGCCCTTCTAAAATTACAATTTCATTTCAGAGTGAACTAAACCTGACCACTGATGAAATAATATTTTACATGTGTCCTACTTTTTCCCCACATAGCACACTTCTAGGTCCTATCTGTAACCCTAAAAATAATGTCATTATCTACCCTGAGAGCTGTCAAAGCATTGAGAAAAATACTGAAGATGCTGCAATTATTGTGAATTTCACCTTAAGAAACACCTTTCAAGACAGTTGAAAATTCCACAGCACATACCAAATAGGACTCACTGAATTAGTGTTTCCACAATGATTTCCAACTTCCTGCTCAGAGTAATTTGCACCAAGATTGATAACACTGCTGTCATCACCAATTACTCCATCATCTCCACAATCATCCTTAGCACTGTCACTATTGTCCCGAATGTCATTATATCATTGGCATCATCTTTATCATCGTTGTCATTAAAACGGCTTGAGATGATACTCATTTAGGAATGCAAATTAAATCATCTCTAGTGATTATCACTGACTTTTTTTTTTTCCTCCAATGATTCAGTGTCTCTCTTCCATTGACACATTTCTTTGCGGACACATTTCTATTAAACCTTGGGGAAACATCATATCTATACTTGCAAAACATTGATATCCCAAAACCATGTACTCCCTTATACTGTACAGTACATGCAGTGGCCGATACTATATTTTGGCAAGTTGGACAAAACCGACCAGTGTGACTGATTAACCAGAACATGACTGATTAGATACACTGCCCCAAAAAGAAAATCCTTTGATGCTCAATTAATATCCTGGTGAAATTTAGTTAGTGATTGAATGAGGTCATCTTTTTTTCTCATTGATATGATAGCGTTTCAATCAAGCCTGGCCCCACTTTAGTTATGGAGAACAAAAGAGTTCCCTCTGCTGGGACGCTTCTGACTCTCAATATTGGCAGAAATACATGCCGTGCTACAGATACACGACACTGGTGCCATTGTTATTGATTGCATATATCAAACTAGTATCTTTGTAATTGAAATTAGAGTGAAGCTCTTTACATTAACATTCCACACAGGTGACTTTGCGACATCTGGGGTTGGTTTTTGGCTCTTTGACTACTGCACTAATGTCTAAGATGCTTCCATGGCTACAGTCACACTGCAGGGCAAGACAGCATGTTCAGATTTATTTTTATTATTTTTTAAATCTGACCTTGTCATTTACGTATATTACAAAACAAATGTCATTGCTTTTTATGCCTGTCTGTATAGTTAAGACATTGTGTTTTGTTTCGTTTTGCTTTTTGATGACATATAGGTCATCCTACGACAGTCATATCGGATACATATCCAAACATGCGACAGAGTCCTGGGTTGGATTGGAAAATATCTGAACTGTACTGTTCATATTGTTATGAAAAATCAGATAAATTCCTGACACATTGAGTTAAAAATGTCTGACTGACCTAAAGTAGGAAAGTAGTCAAAACGGGAGCAACATTTCAGGTGCAACTGCAACTTTGTGGAACATATTCCTTTTTCCTACACATACAGTAATAAGAGTTGTAAATCTTCTTAGGGGATGGCACTGTGAATTCTTCACTATGAGTTTTCTTTTTCTTCCTGGCTTGTATCGAAAATGGGCCAATGGCTCCTAGCTGCCAGGGACCTTGTTGTAGCATGGCCAGCATAGTAAAACATTGTCCTATTCACACGAAGAAAGAGAAATATCCACCTGAAGAGGGGTGAATAAAAATGCTTTTTTCCCCACTTTTTTTTACTCCATTCGCCATTCCTCACCGTCCTTTCAAATCCTTTTACTAGGTGGGCCAAAGGAGGAAGTATAATAAAGGAGGTCTCCGGCGACACGTATGAGGTGATTGTGGACCACTCCTTCTACACAGAGCCAGTTTCCTGTGCAGTTACAAACCAACTTGGCAGCACCAACGTTAGCCGTAATGTCGATGTCTACTGTGAGTGTTACCTTGAAAACGTGCTTTCTGGGTTTTTTCTTACTTGCCTGATCATAAAGTTTGTGGTATTTTTCTCAACAGTCGGGCCTCGCATGGCAGCAGAGCCTCAGTCCTTGCAGGTGGACCTCGGATCTGATGCTGTATTCAATTGTGCCTGGACAGGAAATCCCTCGCTTACCATAGTGTGGATGAAGACAGGTTCTGGAGTGGTAAGTGATGTTTTTTTCAAACTCAAACAAAATCTGATCCAGAATGCTTGCAAATGTCTGTTTCATTTCAATATGTACTGTTTTCACCACATGGGAAATATTGGAAGTAAAAATATTCAATACGATTTCTTAACTTGAGCCCAGAGTGTAGGGGAAAAAGCAAGCACCCACTTATAATACAATATTGTGGACATTTTGAGGAAATCACATACTGACTATTTTTTACTAAGAATATATTGCCTATATTTACTCATCCCAAATCAGAATGCAGCTTACCTTTTGGCTTAGTGTTTATAATATTTCAGATTGTGGCGTTAGGGTGTTTTTTGAAAATGATGAAAATGTCAGTTACTACGGAAATTAAGAAAATAAATAGCTCAATAACACACGTTTTTTGGCAACAGGCAGATAGCGAAATGCATATTTTGTTTCAGAGTTCATTTTCCATATCACAGTATGTCCCTTCTGAGGCTCGTCCTCCTTTTCAATAAGTGTTGATAAAAGCTAAAGAAAAAAACATGCAGGGTTAGCAACCTCAGGGGTATACGAGGCGTAGTTGTGTTGGGAGTAAATATGTTTTGTTGCCTTTGACATCATCTTTGTTTTGTAAAGAAACTTGGAGGTCATTAGTCCAAATTCTTTGGTGACCTCCAATAACATGTTATTCATAGGTTTGATCCCCACATTCCAACTCATTCCATCTCTCTTTCTCATCGTGGAAGGCCAGCATGAACCCCTTTATTTCACTGAGCTTAGAACCTAAATTGGATTTTAATAATTGAGAAGAGGTGCCCTTTATAGTAGCCAATAGTTCACATGCTGCAATGCCCCCCCCCCCTTTGTAATTTTCCTTTATTACTATTTCATATTTGGAAGAGTATTGTGTATTGACGTCGCTTTTTATTTATATTTTTTTTCTCATATTACTCACAGACCCTTAGCAATGACAACCTTCTAACACTGAAATCAGTGCGGCAGGAGGATGCTGGGAAATATCTTTGTCGTGCTGTTGTCCCAAGAGTTGGCGCAGGGGAGAAGGAAGTTGCTCTCACTGTAAACGGTAAGATGTATACAGTATTTGGACACGCGTAATTTACGAGAAAAAAAACATGCATGTCCATCTCAGGGTTCATAACACATTCTAAAACTAATTGTTGAATCGCCTTGTGCTCTAATAATCGAGATCTTATAGAAATATTGAAAATTTGTCAGATTGTGAGAGCATCTCAACTTTTGGTTTATGTAGTCTGGTGGGGATAAATGGTCAGGGCATAAATGGAGACAATTTCCAAGACAATCCGCAAGAGACACATGGACACGGCTTTTGCTGAGGCGCTGACAGACTAATAATTATTGGCCTTGGTGGGAGACCTGGCAACCATCAAACAAATGACTTCATTAGTGCTGCTTGGTATTCTGGGAACATTGCACTGTGGCATGGACTCATCGGTGCCCCTTATTTGTCAGGTGGTCCACGCAAAAACAGCCTAGGATAATGGTAAATCTGCTTGGAAATTATGCTGCTGAAATAACATGGTGTTTTTTTTCAGTCTTCCAAAAGAATGTGTACTTAATGCTGACAATGTATCATACATTTTGAAAGCCAACAAAAGTGTTTGCCTGTAAGCAAGTATGTGCTGATTTGGGGATGAAAATACATCAAGAAGAAAATGGAATGTGTGGGGATTTTCCTTTTCAAAACTCAGATGTTAGCTTTGCATATCAGAAGGAATGGGCTGACAGAATCCCCCCCTGTAGCACCAGATGAAAACCGGGACTTTCATTGAACCGCCATCAATATGGTTGGAAGTGAAGGCAAGATGAGGCATCAGACAAAGTCATGACTAATTCCATTGTTTTGACTTAATGAAATCTACCAGCGGCCTTCCGCTGTATAGCCTCAATAAGTAAACAGAATACATGATGAGAAGGAGAAAGCAGATGGATAGTTTTAATTAGGATTACAATGGAGTACAACTCCAAATGTCCTCGGGAAGAACACAGGAGGAAGATTATTTTTATGTTGTCTTTACAAAGTGTGCTCGAGTGAGATTTGAATGCCTTCTTTATTATTATTCCTAAAATCTGCTGTGTTTACCCCCGTCTTACCCGATTTTGTATTTGACATTCAAAAACCTCTCACATTCATGTTGGCCCTCCTGAATAATTGACATTCATTTCCCAAACCACATGAGGCATTTCAAGTCATTTTTAGTTTGCACTGGAGGCCAATTTGATTTTCCAACATGTAAAAGTGTAAACACCGTGCTTGTGTTTACATGTGACAGTTTTGCTACTGTGGATAAGGGCAAGATTCTCGAAACAGCCCATAACTCGAGTATCTTCAATAACTAGAAAGGCATTTAAGATTCCCGCCAAAGAATGGTAAAAAATGAATATTTCTATTCACATTGAGATACGTATGTATTGAAGTTGAAGTGCAGTCATTATTTAAAAATTACTCCATATCACATCTCAAGACGAGTTATGAAATAAGCAAACACAGTTAACACAAAAAATAGCAGCTCTGTCACGGAGCAAACAGAAAAAGGAAACGGAAAAAAATAATCTTCTCTTTACCTTGTTATATCGATGTGCAAAAATCTATTCCAATTTCACAAAGTTCCGTTGACATAATACAGACTATGACACCGCTGCGACAACCGGAGTCAATGGTGTAACGCTCAAGTCTCAGCTGAACGTTCAAATTTTTTTATTGTTTGTTTTCCCCGCAGTGATCCTCCAAGCCCTTTAACGACTTCATTTAAATTGCATGTGTCATTCCGTCTGTCTCACTCCTCTGTGGCGCGTTGTGTTGCCGAATCCCACTGTGGCACAACGCATCGACACAAGGATTGCTGATTTTCCCTGGGGAAGACTTTAATTTAATTAGAATCAAACAGTGAGCAGGGGAGGCAGTTTGTGTTGAAGTCACTAATGGATACGTATTGCTTACTTTTCTCATACACTCACGGTGAATTTGTTCATCGGCACCTCAAATGAGGTTACATCCATCCATGTTTGTCAACTCATCGATGATCAAATCATTTGACAATTATTTTGATAATTGATTCATTGTTTAACTTTTTTTCTATCTTAAAATTGTCCAAATACTTAGAGCTGGGGTGTCAAACTCATTTTTATCGCGGGCCGCGTTGTAGTCATAGCTTCTTTCGGAGGGCCATTATGACTGTCAACCCAAATAAATGTATGAGCACCTCATATTATGTACAGTAAAAGCTACAAAACAAACAAACAAATAACCTGTTTTCAAATCAGACGAATCTGATGCACAATTTGTCTTTGCGGGCTACATAAAATGATGTGGCGGGCTGTATCTGGCCCCCGGGCCTTGAGTTTGACACATGTGACTTAGAGAGAGCTTCTCCGCTGTATGTATTATCCAAATTCCGTACTTGTCCACGAAAGTGAAAACGAATTATCATACATGTCTGAGACTTTTCTTTGTAATTTAAATAGACAAGTGACATGCGCAGCAAATGTTTTTTTTTTGGGGGGGGGGGGCAAGAGCAGGAATTGAAAGGTTTATTAAACTTAAATACTATACGCTTAATAATTTCAGATAATCTTATAGTATCTGTAGTGTCTGTGCAGCTCATTTACAGCCATCTTACAGAAGACTGAAAAGATCTTTACATAGAGGCCATATATTCATATTATATCAATAGGTGTTAATGTCAACTCCAAGTGTGTTTGTTTAAATACTAAGTGTATAAAATGATTGAAAGAACAACCTAAGGGGAGATCGTCTAATCACAGCAAGTCAACAGGAGGTCTTTAAAATCCCACCCCATCAGGCCAATATAAATCTTTTATTTCTTGCCATTTTTCTTGCTTGACAGACTTTTAATGAGCTTTTCAACCTTTTTTAAACTTATTTAATCCCACACATGAAAGAAAATAGCAAGTTAATGAGGGTGAAAAGTGCATTTAAGGTGTATTTTATATTTGACCAAGAAGAATGATACACTCACTGCGTGTGGCAGGAGCATTATGCACTGCTGCTCTGACAAGATTATGTGTGAAGTGCAACTATAATAGTGATTGGAAAATGAAGCTTCAAAATGCTTCATGAGCCAATTGTTGAGTATTTATTCCATTAGATCACAGTCAAGTAGAGCTGAAACGTTTAGCTAATGATGGGATAGTGAAGCTACAAATCTGCTCCTTTAGATGGCATTTTACGGTTGAAACAAAAGGGGTTTAAAAAAATGGCAAGTTGGTGTGGATTCAGCCTGATACTAAATGATGACTGCTATCTAGAAGAGTCATACGTACATTCCAGCCTACTGTGAAAATGCAAAGCAGTTTGTGATTGAAAGAATACTAAATTTGCAAAAATTGAACTGAATGTTTATTGTGATTCATCACGTAGTAGAGCTCATTCTTTCTATTTTAGCTCTATGCTGACAGCATCCTGTTACAAAGGATTCTCCCGTTCCTCTTCCGTAGCCACCATGACCATGTACCAGACAGTTTTGTTCTTCCGTGCCTGCTTTATTCCCTCTTATTTCAAAAGAACAAAATCGAACTCAAAAACACTTTTTCGCTTCTAAGATAGAGCTTGTTTTCTATGGGAAATATAAGTGCTGGCCTTTTGACACCCACTCAGAGGTTAGGTAATCAGATTGCAATATACACTCCTGTGTTCATGACAAATTGGTGCCCAAACTTTGATGACCTCCCCTGCTGCGAACATTGATGTGGTGTAGTGCCGCCCACTGCCATGATAACAAAGTGTTTTGAGTTTTGTTTTTTCAACGGCGACGCACTTTTGAACTGACTCAGGGAGATAACATTAATTATGCCCCTCATTTGCAAGACCAATCCATAGAATAGATCCTTTATTTTGCTCAGACCCTAAGCCATTTGCTGCCTGCAAGAAATCGATTTTGCTCTGTGTTTATAGGCTGCATGTTCTTAGAGGCAAATCATTGGAAAAAAGACAAGCTCGTTCTACGGATTTCTCAAGTCAATGGCAATGTTCGTTTTGCAGTCTTCTAGTCGCATACCAAGGTTCCATCTGGTAACAACTCATTAAAATGTTAATACATTTGCAATTATGTATCAGTGTAGAGCTGGCGGAGAGTTTGGAGGTGGTTGGCAAGTGAAGCGAGTTGTTCTCACTAATCAACAAGAAGCCTCATGCACCACCCCTCAAAACACACGTCTTTAACCTGAAACATCACTAGAGACTCGCTAAATGTTTGATGATGTCCTTGTCTTATTTTCTATTGGAAAATCTGCTGTGCTTTCTCCAGCATGGAGCAGGAGATGGTGTCACTTGAGGTTCTTTTGAAATGTAAAACTTCTGCTTGGCACGAAGCGAGCAGGCGAGATTTACCAAAATAGTTGTTGAGTCATTTTTCCAGCCTCTCAGGAACTGAATTATGCTGCAGCCAGACCGAGCGCAGATTAAACTTGTCACAATGCGACTACGTAAAACAGAGTTAATCAGTGGAAAACAAACGAGGCGGGAGGAATTGAGTCATGTGTGACATCTCAATGAGTGTGGTCACCTGGTGTGAACAGCCCACATAGCAAATGTCAGACTGTCCAGCTGGGCTGAACAGCTCAGGCAATCTCTAAAACTTTGACATCTTCATTTAATGATTTAAAAATTGTGACATTCAAGGAAATTGCAGACAGGTTCACATTTTTTGTTTGTCGATAAAACACATGGTAAAACACAGCAGTTTGTTTATCTCTCCAGGGATATGCAACACAGTATTTCTCCTTGACTCTGCGATATCCCGATTACACCATGAGATGCTGCACCATTGCAGCCCAGTATGCCTTTTCTTGCCGAAGAAGTCAAACAATCCATAAATCAAAAAAGTCGTATGCCCTTCATTCAGTCCTTGCATGTCCTTGGATAGACAATACAATGGGAGGAGACATTGCAATACATCTTTTCCACGGAGTCCTGAATTACGAAAGACTTCATCAATCACAGTCCATGAGAACTTGCTTGGAAAACATGAAAAGTTTACCTGGGTTACACTATGAAGACACTCCAAAAAAAGAATGATTAGAAAATGAATTCAACGTTAAATAAGGGCAAAGTTTTTCATTTCAGCCCACAATCTGCTGTATTCTACTCTTTTTTTCAACTAATACTTTTGTTACTGCAAATAATTAGACCAAAATGTCAAATCAGATGGTTTATCATATATGAATGTTTTATTTGTATCTTTTTTGTGGGTTTGTGTGAATATACACAGGTCCACCCACCATCTCCAGCACTCAGACACAACAAGCCTTGCACGGAGAAAAAGGACAAATCAAATGTTTTATTCGAAGTACTCCACCTCCAGACCGCATTGTGAGTATATTTCTTTTTGAAAGACGCCTCGTGTCTTGTCTAACGCTGCTACATAACCGTTTGTTAAAGAGAAAATGTTAAATAAGATTATAGTTTTATGATAACTATTTATCACATATGAAAAGGTTATAACTGCTGTGTCACATTTGATTCACATGCATGCTTTGTTAGCGAGGATCCCATCAAGATTTATGGATCTAATATAAACAGGCTGCTCTCAAAGCTCTAATAATTAATGTGGCAAGCATACCTGCATGTATGTGTGTCTGTGAATGTGCATGTGTTTTGTGCATATTTCAGGCAAAGGAAAATCAGCTAATTTGGTGTACGTTAGATATTAAAAAACTAAAAAAAAATGCTTGGATCATATGGATTTCCTTATCACAAAAAGATTTTGTAATAATGACAAAACTCACCTACAAAGACTAATAAAACTCTAGCCTTATTTTCTCAAAGCTAAGCGAGTCACATTTTTAAATAACAGGCAAGGCATTAAATGAGTCTTAATGCAAAAACAGGGATTTCAACTAGATGGAAAATATATGAAGATCATTGTTATGAAGGAATTACTCAAGAGAATATTTTATTCCAGTAAATAAATTAAACGAAAGCCAACTGAACCAAACTGGTTTAAACGATGATGTTGGTTAGCGATTCTGTTTGCTTTTCTTCGAATGACCCAGAGACTCCTGGTCACCACTGGTTTCCCCAATCACCTAATCAACAATAGAAACATATAGGTTAAGACATGGCACCTCCTAGGGCTTCTCAGGGGGCACAGCAATCACCAACATGACAACTGGAATGTCTAGTGAGCAAACATCTTTGGCAAAGCAAATGACATAGCAATTTATCAGACTGTAGTGTTTGTATTCTTGGTCAGCGTGCTGGACCTACTGTACCAAATGACATTCATTTCCACAGAGCAACATCCTTGCGACTGAAAAGCATTTTATTAAATAGAAAGCTAAGTTGGCCTACAGCCCTTTTGTTGTTGCTTCAATTCCTTCCACGTCTCATTATTATGTTCAGTCATTCCTCTTCCATACGTCCTTATGCACTTAGAACACACATTTTGAACTATACAGATATCCACTTTACCTCACGCATTCTCCATTCGCAGGCCTGGTCCTGGAAAGAGACGGTGTTGGAGTCCGGAACATCCGGCCGCTACACCGTGGAGACGGTGACCACGGAGGAAGGAGTCATTTCTACACTGACCATGAGTAATATTGTGCCAGCTGACTTCCAAACCATTTACAACTGCACTGCATGGAACAGCTTTGGCTCAGACACTGAGATCATACGCCTTAAGGAACAAGGTGGGAGCCAAGGTCCGACAGGTTCCATCTTCCTCTCTTCCAATTCATGTGGATGTGGTGTCAATTACTAGAGACCAATTTTGCGTAGTGTCTTGTGTGTGTTGTTGTTAGGAGCAGTGGAGAACTGTGGTACATGACACAATAACATCAGACTATTGAGATGGACTGGTGTTACAATGTAACAGCTAAATTCAGCATAGCTATTTGAACCCCTTAAATTGGGACATCCTTTTAAAAAATTAATTTGTGAGAATTTGTGAGCGTTTGGCCTAAACTGAATACCACAAATGAGTCATAAACTTGTTTTACAAATCAATGGAGTTCCAACGCTATCTTTTTTTACTAGGCAACATTTAGTCCTGCATTAAATATGTCGTTTCCCAAGCTTCGTAAAACAAGACCAAATGTGTGTATAATCTAGCTCCACTAAAGCTTGACAGTTTTGTGTCTATTGAAAGAGAATGTAGCACAATTTCTCTCTTCATCTAGTATGAATACTATCTTCCAATCTATGACGCACACTTTTCATGGTTTTAAAATGTTCATTCATTCATTCATTCATTCATTTTAGAAGGCCTTCACAACATCACAGCTGGTTTGGGGTCCTCATTTTACCTGCATTAAAACGGAATACATAGTGTGCAATTAAGGGATTTAGGTGGTTTGCTCAAGGGCACCTGTGCTGTTAGAGTTTATGCGCATCAAGGGAACCAGACATGAAAGTCTTTCGGTCACATGCCATTGTTTTTACCACTCCTCTACAGATGTTCCGGTAATCATGTGTGTTAAACTAGCCCAGTAAAACATCCCAAATAGAGACATTAAAATGTTTCCTTCTTTCTTTGTTAAGAGACCCTTTTAAAAATTAATACCTCTTTCTGTTGACCTTTTCCTCCCAACCACCGGGAAGGTTGTTTAGTCTTCCCACTTATCGCAAATGATAAATTATATGCTGTTTACGTGCAAGTGACATTGACCAATGGAGACATTAAGCAGCTTTTAATGGTGTAGGAAGAGCACTTGGTTGTTTGGCTTCAGTTTAAAATTGCAGGGAGGTCATAAATATGGGAAACTCCAGCCCTCATCAAAGTGTTTGATGAAGACCTTTAATGTTGGAGATGTTTGCCCGCTGGTTTGAGATCTTACTCGTCCTCCAGTGAGCTACTCACTGTGCAGACACACATGAGGACTGCTGTGGTTAAACCAATACACACTGGCACACAAGATAATACTGAGAAGGCACTCAATAAGAATAAATAGCACTCGGGACAATGCTAAAACCAACCCAAATATTCTGATATTTAGCATACAGAGTACAATTATGATAATGGGAGATTTACAGGGTTTGTCCATAATATCTGAGCAAGAATACTATTTATCTTGGAACTTAAGACCGGTGGGATGACTTCAAGATAAGGAAATTAAGGCGGCATGGTAGAGGCCTAGTGCATATGTGTAGATGACGAGTTCAAAATGAGGAAAATAGGCCTTAGAGGTATTATATTTGAAGTTGTATAATATTATGTGACTTTTTTTTTAATCCCATCTACACTGAATGAAGACACACGGGCCGCTATGTGCATGGTTAATTGTTATTTGAAGTCTTTTATTGTTTTAAAGTTCATTATTGGTTAAGTTTGTTTCACATTTTACTTAAATATTCCCTCACATAGTTAATCACGGTTTTATGAGGGACGTTTCTTTGTTCGGCACATTGAACTGTAATTTACACTGCTCCACTGTGTTGTCTAAATGCTGTAATTCGCACTGCTCCACTGTGTTGTTTAAATATCTTGCACAGAGTTTTATTGTAAGGCTTTATGAAATCTGTGCTAACATGTTAAAATGTTTATGGTGTCTCTGTTGATGAATTCTCATCGGCTTGTTGTTTATTATAGAATCCCTTCCCGTGGCGGTGATCATCGGCATCGCTGTGGGAGCGTTTGTGGCCGTCATCGTCCTCATGGGCACCATCGGAGCATTCTGTTGCACCCGCTCCCAGAGAAGTAAGTCTGCTCGTCATCATCAACGCCAGGAAAACATGCATGCCAAAATATCATTAAGTCCACCACTTCAATGTCCATCTATTGTAACAGATCTTGTTTTTCACTGAGTCAAACAAAAGCTGCGATCAAAACAAAGATAAATGACAGGAGCAAAACTGTCACGCTCCAGGGAAGATGAGATCTCTTCTTAAGATGGACATCTTTTTTGTTCTGCAAAGATTATGAGCCAGATTGTGTTAAGGACTCATTTCACGCAAACTCAGTCTGGCTGCATCACATCGGAGGCTATTTGCATCATGCGCTATGTTCACTGCCACCCACCCATGTACCAAGTGACTCAGGTTTGAGACAATCAGCAAGTGTCTCTTTCCAAGAAGCAAACAAACTGTGCTACTGGTCCCTTCAGCATGTCTATTGTCTGTATACTACAGAGGAAGCGCACCTGGTTATGCCCTCACTGCCCGTCTCCATCTGTGCTCACCAGAGAGAACTTGCAAGCAAAATTAAAACAGAAAGTAAGAATTTATCCGACAGTATCATCAGCATTGTCCCTAACACAATGAGCCACCGTGGAAGGTTGTGTGAGATTGCATTTGTATGCAGGACCAGATAATCTTGTGTTGGCAGGAAACAAGTGATTAATAATTGTTGTGTATTGTTCTTTTGCGAGGGATGGGGAGACTATCGCAAACCCAGGGATGTCGCTAAAATCTGTCATATTGCAAACCGCACTCTGGGAAATTCGAATGTCAACAAATACAAAATGGTGTTTATGTGAGCTTATTGAGATAAATGTGCCCTGTGTTTCTGACAGATCTGAAAGGAGTTGTGTCTCCAAAAAATGACATCCGGGTGGAAATTGTGCACAAAGACCACAACGCCGCCAGAGAAAATGAAGAACACGCCTCCATGAAACAACTGATGGTGAGTGTGAGTGTCACAACATACTACTTTTCTTCCTTTCTTGACTTTTTTTGTCACAAATAGAATCCAGATCAAATTAGGTTTTATAATTATGCATGTCCTTTCCAAACAGAAATTAGCATAATGAATGTACTATACCGGGCAAAGCTGTGGAATTCATTATTTTCTGAGTGAGGCCATAACAAAAAGACACGTAGTCACTCAGAGGCTAAATTTATCGATATGATGTTGTAGGCAACACTGTTTCCAGTGTTTATTCTGACTGGCTAATCCAATAGTGGGTGTACTTGTATATGCTGGCAAGATATAGAAAAACCCTTTTGGATCTATACCAGGATTAAGATTTTTGTGCATGCTGCTCTAGGGTAGGGGTATTTGTAGGAAAAAGGTTTTGGGTTTGCCGTCTTTCTCTGCGCAGAAGAAATGAGCTAAGCCAACGCACAAAATAGCACTTTGTCAAGAGCAGACTTTTCCAAGTATACATTATTAATGTTACCTGCCAGCCCCAAGTCAAGGTGTTCGACTAATACTAAAAAGATCAAGTGCTAAAAGTTTGATTATTCCACCTGCAACATTTTCTTGTACGTTGAATGGAAGCATTTTCGCAGAAACTCAGACTGCTTGATATTCATGCAGGTGGAACGTGGGGAGTTCCAGCAGGAGTCTGCTCTGAAGCAGCTAGAAGTTCTGCAAGAGGAAGAGAAAGAGTATCAGCACATTAAGGTACTTGATCAATGACACCTTGAAGGCACTAAAAGTCAGAGTGTGGGAGAGGAATACCTTTGAGCTGCAAAATCATGTTCAGTAAAAAGAAGAAATGCTTTAATGTTTTACCTATGGTATTTTCTATGTGACTGATCCTGAGGCAGAATGTGTCCTACAAGTCCAGTTTTAATAATCAGATGAAGGTTCAATATATAGCTCCTGACTGAAAAAGGGTTTATTTTTGAAGATATATTGCATAAATGTGGTTGGACTCTTTCCGAAAGCATACTGAGAGAGGTTGTGGCTATTAATTAACCTGATGTCATTCTTTAAGTAGCATTCTTCAGCTTAAAATTAACATTTCATATCCCTCTCAATATCACATTTAACTCCTTTATTGTCATTATTGTTCCAAAAAATGCTTGAGGGACATTCTAATTCATGTACTACGGGATTGATGAAAACCAGTCACTTTCTTAGTATAAAAAGATTACATGCAGCTCATGATAGCCCTGGAATATTATCATTTAAGTGGAATTTTTCCAGCAACCCTCCCCACCATTGTTGCAAAAACAGGCAAGAGTATTTAAACATTGTTGCAGTATTTTCACAAACCATATACAGTAATCTTCAATCCTTTTACCCTAATAAAAAGTTCAAATCAACGTGGAAATGGGACCATGATTCTGTGCCAGTATACAAACTAAGCATGAGTCACAGCAACACAGCTTGAGCCACTACAACAGACAAGGATGCTAAATCTAGAAACCAGATAGCTGAGTGTAACTCAGTTCTCTGGTTTGATCAGTGGCAGTCGCGCCACTGTGTGCGCACATTTTTTGATGTCAATATGCTCCCGCACATATGGAGGAGTTGTATGACAGAAGTGTGGTCAGATAGAACCAAAGCACTCTTCAATCAATATGTCACCATAAATGTTGCTGTTTTGTTGCCTTTCATCCAATTTACATGCCAATGAGCAGACATGAATGAATAAGTCCTTGCTGAAAAATCCATTGAGTATTCAGTTTTTCTTTAGTGCATGACTTCCACAAAACTAAGTCGTCTACAAGGGATATAGCAGATTGTGCAGGTTCTTGCATTTGTTTGCATGTGTGTGCGTGTGTGTGCGTGCGTGTGTGTGCGTGCGTGCGTGTGTGTGTGACTGCGCGCGTGTGTGTGTGTGTCTGTCGGAGGGGGGTGGTATCTTTCTTATTGCTTCCTCAGTCAGATATACTACTTCATGGCCCATTTTACAGCTTTATACTTTATTGTATGCTCCCAGTCAAATGTGTGATTTTGTGGTTGTTGCCATTCCAGTTCTTGTTATCCGCTGCTGTCAAAATTTAGATATATATATATATTTTTTTTCTTAGAGAGCAAAGTTACTATTTTCAAAACACTGTTTTTTTCCGTACATTTGTATTCACTTTAAATGTCAAAGACAATTGAAATTGCTGGATAGAGGGAGTAATACAGTGTGTGTGTGCGTGTGTGTTTTTGTGCGTGCGTGCGTGCATGCGTGTGGTGCCTCTAAAGCCTGTGTTTTCCCTACTTATCTCATGTGCATACAAATGTGTTTTAATCCTGGAAATGTGTCTTTTCTGTGTGGATTTAACATGTTCTAATTGTGTTTATGTGGGTTCTCGGTGGGTATTCTGGCTTCCTCCCACATGGAAGACTCAAAATTAATTGCCTAGAGGCTGGAGTCTGAATAGTTGTCAGCCTGTTGATTGACAGGAAATCAGTCCACCTCGTTCCTTTTGCTTTAAGTCATCTGGGATCTGTTCCAGCTTTCCTGTGATCCTCAGCAGGATATGCAGCCCAGAAAATGAATGAATGTTTACCCATTCCAACCCATTTAGAACTTCTCATCTAAATGCATCCGTAAATCAAGATAGGCAGATTCATTCAATAAGCATTTATTCTTGAAGAAAAGTTCTCTCATGACAATTCCCGACGATGACGTGACGTGTCTCTTAAAGGCTACATCCTGTGAGGAATGTCAGTTTAGTCACTGCAGCATCCCAACGGTTGTCTATAGAGCCATTGCGGATTTTGCAGACTGTGGTCAGACAAGCACAGACACCCTGGTGTGTTTTTGCCATATTTACCTGCTAACCTGTTTCTCTCTGGGGCTGGATTATTTTCCCCCTCACACAATTTAATGGCAACAAGCGGGAGGACCAAGGGGATAGTGAATGAGAAATAAAGGCCATCCACAAACAATCTCCTTGTCCGCCGTTTGATACTGACAAGCATTACAAGTATCCTCTCGTGCTATCTTGCCCTCATTTCCCCCATTATGAGCGCTCTTGTTTTGGGATTTGCCTGACATTCACATTTGCTCCCACGGGGATAACACACACAGAAGCACGCCCGCACCCTAACTGGACCCGCTGTGACAGCGCGGTGCCTGCAGCCAAGCACACAAACGATGGCACCACTGTCGGCGCAAAAGCCGTTTTGGGGCCGAGCCCGCATGATTGTAGACACCGCAATGTGTTTAGCTTCAATTAAAGCTGGTGTGTGATTGAACTTTGCAGTGACACATTGGATACCAAACTATGAATCATCAAGGCCTGCTTAATTAGCGAGACGCATGATTTTAAGGTTGGAATGGGGCTGACTAAATCCTGACACAGTTTGTCATGGTTTGCTGTGATTCACATTGCAGTGTCCTAATTTATTTGCCCTCTTGAATGGTAATTACAATGAGTTTGACTGTGGCTTCTGTTGAGCTTTGAGGTGACAACAATTAGCCACACACACTATGCCAAAGATGTGCTGTTACTTTAAGTTCCCCTTTTTAATTTGCTCTTGACATTTACCCAAAAGAAGAAACATTACAATTCTCTTTCCAAATAGGACCCCACAAATGGCTACTACAGTGTCAACACCTTCAAGGAGCATCCGACACCAACCGGGTCGGGGAACCAGTCTACTGATGGGAGGAATCCAACAAACACAAGCACCCTGGGCAAGCAGCGGGTACCAACAGGCATGTCCTTCACCAACATCTACTCCACTCTAGGAGCGGGCCCCAATCGTCTCTATGACTACAGCCAACGCTTTGTGTTGGGCATGGGCAGCAGTTCCATTGAGCTCTGCGAGCGGGAATTCCAACGTGGCTCATTAAGCGATTCCAGTTCGTTTATCGACACGCAGTGCGACAGCAGTGTCAGCAGCTACAGCAAGCCAGACGGCTACGTGCAGTTTGACAAAGACAGCAAAGCGTCGGCTTCCTCGTCATCCCACTATTCCCAGTCCTCATCGCAGAACTCAGACCTGACCCGACCTCTGCAGAAGCGCATGCAGACCCACGTCTGACAGCCAGGATGTGAGTGATGGATGTTTAAACAGGGTGTGAACCAGCCTTCAATGCGAAACTGTGTGTTCTTCTGGAGGTGCAGAAGACGGCTAGCTTGATCACATTATGACTTCTTTTCAGACTTCAAATGTGGGTCAAGAAGCCTTATACTGCCCGGTTGCGTAATCACACATTATTTTACTTCAAAACTCATCATTTTGAGTAGTGCCACAGCAGCAATGTTTGCCAACTCAAAGGCAGCCCAAACATGGAGTTTTTACTGATATCCCACATGGAATTATTTCGATGATTAATGGAAAGTGATACCACAAGGCTTTGTTTGATATTCTGCTCCCTTTGAAAATACATTTCAAGATTGTCATTCCAAAAAAAGTCATTCTTATCAGTGCTGAAGAGAAAGAGTACAAGTGTGAGCGGCTCTTTCATGTACTGTCGTTTCAAGCACAATAACTTAATGTGCATAAGGTTTTTAGGTGTGGCAATACACCCTTCACCACCCGCTACCTCCTTGGGTAAAACTTGCATTTCTCCACATTCCCACAAAAATGTTTAGAGAAAGAGCTGTATTTGGGCCACTGAGGCAGAAGATAAAGAAGGGCTGAGATCACATTTTCAATCCCACGTCTTGAGTTTTACATTGTCGCTCTGATTAAAGACTATCAGTGTACATATTGTAAATGACTGTAAATTATTTTCTGAATCTTAAAGAGAGAACTGTGCTTCACATTGTCCCAAAAACGTATATCTACTTTGCCTTGAGGCCTGTTTGAACTCTTGTCAATTAAAGTGTTGACTAAGCAAGACGGGCTTATTCTAAATCAGCTCCTGTGTAGATGTGGAGTGGCATCCTCTATGGTGGAACCAAATGCAGTCTATGAACTTAACTTGCACTGCACCAGAAGTCATCAGCCATATGCGTTGAATAAAATGTAAACATATTGTCATGATGATTCTTATTTTTGTGGTTATATTGCTGTGTGTAGTGAGTATTACTGATGGAACAGGAACTGGACGCTAAGATGTTACTGCCTATCACTGGAGTCAAATTTAAACTCCTTTCTATTCAGTTTGCCTTCTGTGAAACTTTTTCTTTGATACCCGCTAATGTGGTCATTTTCAACTGCCTGGCTATGATTTTGAATTGTTTTTAGTTCATTTTATCGTGGCCACCTTCAAAAATATTTAAAATGATTAGAAAGTTGGAAATTTGATTTTGTCGATGACAAATGCTCAAGACATGGCAGAGGTCTACCATATGCTTGAGTACTTTTGTTTTTTATTTGTTTCTGCCCTGTATATGCTAAATGTGAATTCACTTAATGGAGAGTAGAGACAGAGAATAAATATGAATTGCATCTACAAAAGCAATCATACAGCAAGGTTTCAAAGTGAACCTGTCAAGTGTTGTTATTGTATTATAATAAAGTGGCAGTTTTGGGGTCCTGCTGTACAACACAGAAAAGACCCATAGATAAAAATAAATGCTATCACTGATGCTGTCACTAATGATAATTGTCGGTCAATGGACATAATATTGTGATTTAGTTTTAAGTGGCTGGAGTCCAGAAACATCAAACTTAATTCAAATGTGATTTACCGTATTTTCCAGACTGTAAATTGCTCCGGAGTACAAGTCGCATCAGCCATAAAATGCATACTAAAGAAGAAAAATACATACATGTCGCACTGGAGTATAAGTCGCATTTTCGGGGGAAATTGATTTGATAAAATCCAACACCAAGAACAGACATGTCATCTTGAAAGGTAATTTAAAATAAAAATAGAATAGGGGCAACAACAGGCTGAATAATTGCACGATATGCTAATGTTACATGACACATAAACAACGGACTGAGAACTGCCTGACGTAACACATTAAGAGTTATTCAGACAACTATAGCATAAATAACATGCTAACAAGTTTACCAAACCATCCGTGTCACTCCAAATCACTAAATCCAATGAAAACCTCACCCTCGATGTCACTTTTGAACAACTCCGCTAATTCCGGAGGTAAAAGATGTGACATTTCCTCTTCTACATGGCTTACATCAGACTCATCATCAATTGCAGTTCCGATTATTCCACAGGCCTAGAGTGCACTCTTACGGTGGGGTGTGAAAATAACATGGGAAATTACATAATAATGTGTTGATAATTTCACATATAAGTCGCTCCTGAGTATAAGTCGCACCACCGGCCAAACTATGAAAAAAACTGCGACCTATAGTCGGGAAACTACTGTAATCAAAATGCATCAGCTTTTAAAACATCATGAGTACAGATCTCAAGAGTGAACTTCTTACTCAATTTTGCCAAAAACAGCAATTTAACCTAGGTTTCTTTCGTCTACCTCTGTGCATAATTAAAGTGGCACAAATGGTATGTGAATTGTCTTCACTGTTCTTGTGGCGTGGAATTTAAATGTATAAATGGATTGGTTCCCCATTGTACAGTTTCGGGCAAAAATATCAATTTCAACTTTCATAATCCAGTTTGGGATTCAGCAGATTGTGTATACATTTCTGAAATGCTGTCTGTCTCTGTATATAAGATTTTTTTTCTTTGTTCTTCGGTCATCAGATTGGATTATATTAAAGCTCATCAAATCCACAATATTGTGATACAAACTGTACAGACAATCTTTTCACTTACATGAATTCTTTCTGGTTTGCTTTTCTCTCATACAAATTCACACGAAAGATGGCTTGTAGGTAGCACTTTCTATTCCCCTTCTCTATCGACACAATGAAGACTTGTGCAGCAAAACACACAGGAAGCTGCAGGTTCATGTAATAGAAATGAGGAATTTAGACCTTAGATAGGACTGCTTTCTACTGAGATGATGTACAAGTTTTTTTTTTATAATTTGAGTTCCTTGGAGATATGGCTACTGCAGTTTTATTTGTTCACATATGACCAAATTTTGTGAGAATTATCCATACATAAAAAAAACATAAAAGCATCAATTGTAACATTGAATAATGAGGCTATGTTCTGCCGCTCTGATTCTGTTTAAGACTATGCCCATGTGTACACCGAAATGTTTTTCACCATTTTGGGGACATACATAGTACTTACTAAGTATTTGTGCCACAAAGAAAAAGATAAATTACGTGAATTAAGTTGTAACATTGCAAGAAAAGTTCTGATAAGCCTATTTGTTCAACCATCAATAATTAGTGTATTTAACACTATTTCTTGATTAATATCTGGCAATTCGACATTTACTTTTTTTTTTCTAATTATGACTATATTCATGTGATACTGCATTTAAAAAATACAACTTAATAGATGATAAGCAGGGGTGCACATTTTGTCTTGCTGAATAGACCATCCGTCGGACGCCCTTTTTGCAGACAAAGGATGAGGGATGAGAAAGTTGAAAAAAAAAAGACGGACTTAGAACAGACGGAAGCTTTTAGTTGTCTGTCACTGTAATCATCCCTATACAGTCGAAGACCGGCTAACCTTTCAGTCGATCACTGACACTCATTTCACTGACGACTGACGAAAACGCACTCCTTGGTTTTGCGTGTGTAATCCGCAAAAATCACTATGTTATAACATTTCAATGTATTTCTTTTTTCAGGGGTGTCAGGTGGTTAGTGGCACAGTTATTTTTATTGTATTGCTTTTTGAACAGATAAGCCCAAAAAGCAAGAGTGATGACAAAAAACAATGCAAGCCACAGAATTATGGTGGATGAATAACAAAAAGCCAACACATTCTTTATTCAAAATAAATATAGGGCAAATGACAACTTCTCAAATTTTATACAACTGCTGAAAGCAAACTTTTGGAAGTTTGCTCATCCTGACTGTCTTTTATTTATTCATTTACTTGGTTTTCATAGGGGGGGGGGGGGGGGGGGAACGTACCGATCTTGCCCTTGGTCTCCTTGAGGCATTTTTTCCCAAGCTCAGTCTGAATGAAGATGCAGTGCTGCGTCATGGCAATCCTAATGTTACTGCATGGTTGCAGTATGCCTCAAATTTCTGAAGAAAATGGAAAGTATGTCGGCAGCATGTTCCCATCAATGTAAAAGCAACACGTATATGGTCTAATTGGTCCAGTTTTCTTAAATCACCCCAAAACAAAGCATTTTACTGGTTCCGAGAACAGGCTGAGTGCACAGCAAAGTACTAAATATTTGATAAGCCAGCCGTCTGTCCCACTTCCACCATCCCACAGCCGCAGACACTGTGGCCTTGAACATACCACTGAAATAGTCAAAGCCCCTTTCACCTGTAGACGGCTTACCGGCTGCTGCTTCTTGTTTGTCTGGCATCAGGCAGCACGCAGATTCGAGGGCGTAACAGATGAATAAACACAAAGACCCAGAACAAATACAAGGGGGTTCTGCCATGCCCTGATAGGAGAAACAACAGTGATTTATTTTTCAGAGATGCCAAAGATGAGCTTGAGCCACACAAGTGGGTGGGGATCCTACTACAGAGCCAAGGCCTCTGGTTGCTTGTTCACCACCTCAAATGTGTTTCTTGGTCTTGAGAAAAGAGGTTACAGGTCCATCAGGCAATAAGCCTTCCTCATTGTATACAATGCTATCCATGCAAGATATGAAGGAAAAGTGCCGTTTGGAAGTTAGAGCGCTTCATAAGAACTAGCTCTTCAATGTGAAATTGCTTTCTGAACCTTTCTTTCACTCTCAGTTCATTTTTTTTTGTAAAATAAAAATCTGTATGTTTTGTTTACAAGTAAGAAAATGAGTGGAACCATCATTTCAAGTTTTTTGACAGGCCCAGCAGGGATGGCCATGGTTCAGTGTGCAGTATACAATATACAGTAGGTCACCGAACATTTGCAACATATTTGTAATTCAAATGAGAACATTTCTTGTACTGAAAGGATACTCATTTGCAAACACTACGTGAGCTTGGTTTGGAATAGTGAACGAAGGAATGAAAAGTCAACATGAAATTTTTTGTGGAACTGTTTTTAGTCAGTGGGCCTACCTGTGTGTATGGAATATAAGAGATGAACAACAAAAAAGGATGTATTTTAACTGTACTGGTCTGTGAATTTATTATGCTTTTGCTCTGTATATTTGGAGAATAAAGACAATAATTGCATTTGTTGTTGTCTAAATGTTGCTGAGACCATCTCAAGTTAAATGCCGGCTAGTATTTAAATATGTATTTATTCTGCCCATAATTTTGATATTTTTTTTTCCCTCTAGACTCACAAATTTATTTGGGTCATTGGAGGCTCACTCTAATAGCCCAACCACTGAAAATTGAGACATACAATATTTACATGAACAAGCAAAAGCAAGCAGTGTGTTTTAGGAACGGTATCTTCAACAATGACCAAACACATGCATCTCCAAATTCAATATGGATTTTAAACAGACCTTAGTAATTGCCGTAGGATAGAAGTTCACCTCTAAAATTTCATTTTATTCTATTGCATGTTTTGAAACCTGCTAACCCAGATAGTCAGTCTTTGAAAGTAAGTTGTATGTTTGTAGCGTTTAAACTACTATAACCTCTGGATGCCTGCACTCAACAGGGTTGCATTATTTAAATCAGAAGGTGGATTTTGAGTCCATTATGTTATTCAACAGCACCTTCTGTCAACTTAGCAAGCAAAGCACAGTCAGATTTCGTGTTGAACTATTTCAGATGGTGCTGTTTGCATTGAATTGGAATATGAAGTGTCGCTCCACCTTGACTTATTTGTGAATATTCTAGGGTTTTTCTTCAACTGATACTTAGTTGTTTATTCCACGGTTGAGATAGGGTGAATGTGTTAATCTTTTGCAGAGGTGGGCATTGTCGCTCTGTTCCTGAGTTTCCACTTGAGAACAACTTGGGTCCAGTTTCTTATTTGTTGGTGTTTGCCAATCGGCGTTGAGGAAGTACTAGATGGTCGGTGAAATAAAAACAATTGGCGGCAAATCACAAGTGTTTGGGCCGAAAAGGAAAACAACTCTGTTTTATTTTCTATTTATTTGGCTGCATATCACGTGTGCAGCACCAGCGTGTGACTGGTCGTAAAGAACGCTTGGGTGAGTCAGACCGACTGGGTGGGCCTGAAATACTGACGGAAACTCAGGGATGGACGACAAAGCCTACCTTTGATGTGTTGGACCTCGGTGGGTCCTGCGGGATCAATGGAGAGTAAAATGTCTTGCAAGGGAGAAATGAGAAAAAGGCAAAACATCGGCGTTCCACCCTTTGGTTCTCCTCTGCATTAATACAATTATTTCAATTTCCGAAAAGAAATTGTCTCAATGCATCTAGATTTTACTTTAACAAGGTTGTATGTAAATAATTAATTTTCACATTAATGACCTTAGAGCAGAGATTGGCAACCAGTGGTTTGTGGCGGTATTGCAGGTGGTCCGCGTAATTGGAAAAGTAAAATATTTTTCAAATTTATTGTTTTATTTTCCAGGTAATTTTATGAATCATTTATCTATCCAGATTATGTCAAATGTAGTTGAGATTCCCAAAATAGACTTACAGAAGCAAATAAATAGCCTATCCTCCGTCTATGCAAAATAAAATAATATTCCGTCAAAGTTGTGGTCCCATGGACAAAACCCCTGGAGATCCAGCAATAGTATATCTGTAAAATTCTATGACACAATTAACAAAGAGGCAAAAGAAAGCTAGCATAAAAAATATACATGCTACTATAAATACGTATGTCCATCATGTCCTTGATGTTTCAGACGACTTGTTGACAGACAATTGTCTGTACTGGATCTCTTTGTTCTAATTTAGTGAGTAGAAATGTCAACCATTTAATCTTACGCCAGTCATGATGTGATAGGCCTGCTGTAATTTAATTGTTGGAATGCTGACATTTTGCAAATGCAGATAGCTTGAAGTATATAAATTGTCAAAGGGTGGCACAAGAAAACAGGCAAGGCCATTTAGAGTGCCGAGAGCAATCATTTCTCCTCATTAAAGTTTGTTTTGCTTTTTAATGTGAGGAGCTACCATTTGAAGGAACACATTTAACACAAATGGAACAAATGGATAAGCTTGCATCGTGACATTTGCAGCATACGCATATACTACAGAATGTTCTCCACTTCATTTGCTTTACGAACAAAAAATGCCATCTTATTTATTATACGAGGCTAGAGGATACAGAGAAACGCCCGTTCATCCAGTTTATGCCTTTAAATCTTGATTTCAAATATTCTGGATGACAAGCAGTGCAAGTTTTAGAAACATTGCCTTTAATAAACAAAAGCAAACAACACAAACATGTCATGATATAAAGTGATATTATTGTTGAGATGAAAAACTTCTAAACCAGAATCATTTACATATTGCATAGTTGATGCACATTTCATAACAAACAGAAGTGCACTATGCTCCAGAGGATAAATTCCAATTATAAAATAAAAGGTTCAGAAAAATCTGACAAATAGGATGACAACAGCACTGGAGGTTATTTTTTAAGTGTATTAAACACACACATACACATGCACACGCACGCACGCACGTACGCACACACACGCACGCACGAACGCACACACACATACACAAACATACACACACACAATTCAGCATTGCTCAAGCACAAATAAGATAAGCCAGTAAGGTATAATAATAAAAATCAAAGTAATTGTAATAATAAGCAAGAGGTGCTATTTTGTAAGTTGTGTATCAGGTTTATTAGTAGATGCTTGGAAAAAAAAACTGAAATGTTGATCTTACTGTTCTAATACTTTCGGAGGGCAGTGTGGAAAGAAGAGGTGATGGTCAGCAATGCGTTCACAGATAAAGAGGTGGGTGGGTGACAGAAAGATAAGTGCGCAGTGGGCCTATTCACAAGTAATAGGTAGATAAATTGTGGGGAATATACGTATATATATATACAAGTGTGCAGCACTTATATATATATATATATATACTGTACGGTTGAAAAGGAGACGTCAGAGTTGCCTCCACACCACCTTTCAGACCCTAATGATGCTCAACCTGCACCCACCCACCGCTTGGTTGCATGAGCGTCCAGCATTGCACAGTTGCTGGCACCAACGTGACTAAGGGTGCCATGTTTCTGCCCACTGAATGATCAGGGTGGCAATTGTGTGTGCGTGTGAGAGTGTGTGGCGGGGTCATTTATATAGAAGTAGGCCACGGTGTAAAATGGGTCAAACTGGCCAATGTTTCACAGTGGGCCAGGATGAAGAAGAGAATCGTGTTGATGATACATCTTCAGCCCAGAGCATGAACTCCAACAGAGGGTGTAATAATGCCTTAATTGTTCCATGAGGGTGTCGGGGGTTATTGAATTATTCACACAAGCGTTGACGGGGGGGGGGGGGGGGCTGTTAAGCCTTGGGGTTTTGACCAAGCCTATGCTCAACACAGGGGTGTTGAAAGGACAGGAAATAATGACTCATGTCTCTAATGAGCCCAACATTCCCTCTCAAATGCTCTTGCTCACTCACGTGAACCAAACACTCACAGTCAACATGTACACCATCTTATGGATGGTCACTCCTTTGAGGGTTAGTAATACAAAATGGCAGACAGTAAAAGAGCATCAAAAAGCTTAAAGTAATATCAGGTAGCAAGTGGAAAAAGCATACTGGAAATTACTGAACTAAATATCAGATATCAAACATAATGGATGTTCATTTTCTGCCTTGAAAGCCTAAATAGCACTTTTTGGGTGACGTTACCTCAGGCAATGTATACTGCCCCCCCTTTGCACACAAGCTATTACATATTAACACGCCAGAGCTTTTTTTTTTTTTTACACAAAACCTCACAACTCATGATATCACAATTATTATTTGTAGTGCCTGTGCTGTTGTATTTTGTTATATCTTTTGTCGCAAGACGCAATCAAGAACATGTTGCTGTAAATGAGTCAATAACGTTTCAGAATGCTAAACACCTTTGGAGATGGCAGGTAAACGGTAGATTTTTATTTTGGACAATGAAGATGTGTGATGTATAGAGATGAAATGAAAAAGGTGTAATCATGGTGCAGAAAGTGGTGACAGCATACCTCCTACTGTGATACTAATTATTCTATGGAAGACATTCAAATCAGTTGACTAACTTTGTAATGTAATTATGATGGCTTTAACTGTGCCATGTATTGCACAAACAATTTATTTATGTCATGCTGCAACATTTCACGCTTTTACCAGTGCAAATCCAACAAGAGGATGATGTAGAGAATTGTTTATTTATTATTTATTGTTACTGTTATTGTTATTGTTAAGAAATAATGTTGGCTGTCGATTGACAGCTGCACGACCCCGTGTGGGAACACAACGGGTTCAAATATGCTTCCACGATATTTATAATGTTGCAGATTGTAAACAACCATTAAAAAGCAGCACAATACAAGTGCCAGATGTTCGTTTTTCTCTATCAGGTCATAGTAGTGAGAAAGAAAACGCTCACGTCTGCCACAGAATTGAAAAGCAACATTGATGGACCACAGCGGTTGTGTCTGGTCACCTTTCTGAACATTTCTTGCCATGCTGACCTTTCAGAAAGCTTTTTTTGTAGCCTCATTGAGAAACAGCTTTTATGAACATGAGAGAGAGCAAGAGAGAGCGAGAGAGGGAGGGAGAAGGGAAGGGGGGGGGGGATGTTGTTTCCCACAAACACAAGACGCACGGAAGCAGCAAAAGGCAAAATCCAGTAAAGCCAAAAGCTGTCGTGTTTGCTGTATGAGCAGAAGGCAAATTGGATTGCGATCAGTTGTAGTGTTATTGATTGGCTTTCTATACAGGCCTTTATTTGCACAGCAACATGCGGTCAGAACGATATCAAGACCAGTGTTTCATTACAATCACAAAGTAAGCACACATGCTGAGCCTGAAGGCAAATCACTGTTATATTTCAAATTCAGGAACCAATACTGTAAGCGAGGATGTTGTCCAAAACAAATAGCATCATCTTGTTCCAACCAGAGAGGAGAAGCTACAAAGCAAAGCAAATGAATGCTGGCCATCCCAAGGCCTCATACTGCTTGAGGTGTTCACAAGAAGAATCTGGTGGAAATGGAAGCTGACGCTATCTGCCCGAAAGGTCCACATGCCTTTTACAATAGGAAATAAAAAAATGTTTGTGCTAGTCCCAGATGACGATCAAGGTTTATGCTGTTGCCCGCATAGTCCTCCCACACATGACCACATAGAACATTGCTGCTGTTCCCATAAGAGGAAATATTCAGCACAAGACTACCTTAACACTCAGGCATCATCAGTGTCAAGAATATCCTCCTTGAGTCGCGGAAATAGAACCACTGGAAAAAATAATAATCATCATAAAATAACAATAATACGGGGAGGCTAATCCACCCCACCCCCTTGGTTTCATTAATGTTATATTTGCTGCATACCGTAGGCTACCAGGGAAACAGAAATAGCCTTATTGCATGCGGAATGGTTGCAATTAAATAATACATTGACGCTGGTGTTTATCTAACACAGGCTTGTACCTAATATTCTACACCTTTTGTACTGGAATAGTGCGTTTTATACATTTTCCTCATGGTTTGTCTTTTGGAATAAAAATGTTAATGTATTTAAAAGATCTGTACATTAACTAAGTGAACACACTTGGTGAATGAAATACCAGGGAGCCACATTAGGTAAATATCTATTCTTTCTCCTGGCCTTAGCCAAAAATGGGACCAGCACACACATGGCTGCATCTGTATCAGTTGATCTTTCCTATCAATCTTTCAAACTTTTCACATCTTTCCATAAGATCAATAACAATTTGCACAAGTTCCTTCGGAAGATATACATAACAGCTGTTGCATTTCCTGCATGATAGCTCTCAATGGCTTGATAACGAAGAACCTCTTCTGTTGTGGAGAGGAACTGCCATGCTGCTGTCATGTCTCACCAGTCCCCAGTGAGCAATACTCAGGTTTCTCTAACAAACAAAAAAAAAAGGCCCAGTGGGAACACATGCCCTTCACGATGCACAACATGTAATAATCACCACCATCGCCCAATAAGCACTGTATTTAAATGAGAACAATGAATATGGAGATTGGTATATGAGGCTGACAGTTACATCCATGCACACAGTGTCCGTGCTTAAGCAGGGCTGAGCAATATTCATGCCCATACACAAACCAAGACACGCACAGGCACATGTCAAGTGGATGCTGGAGCGTAGGCTCATGGCATTCTCAGTAATAAACAAAATTAATTTTGACATGCAAGCAAATTAGGATGCAGGACGAGTTCTGCATTGCATTTTATTAACATATGCCACCACATAAGGGGGTCACGGTCAGGAGAGCAGCACAGGACTTGCAGATTTTATTCATTTGGTGAACACAAGTTATTTTTCTGATATGATACAATGCAACCTCTTGGTCACAGATGTTACACTCAAGGTCCGTGGGCTCTCTTTGGCCCTCCGATTAATTTTATGTGGCCCGGGAGACCTTGCCACAACCTTTTCTTGACTGACGTTCAAAACAGCTACCATAAAAATTATCGTAATCAAATGCATGGATAATTATATACGTAGTAGGATGGAACAATGGTTAGGGTTTTGAGGTGGAACAGCTCAGTGGCCTAGTGGTAGAGGGTCTATCCTCGTCCTTCTTAGTGAAATGTAGCCAAACTTCAGAGAGCTTCAGCCTCGCATGTGCCATCATTGTTTCTAGCTGCACTCTTAACTCACACCGCGAGCATGTTGCGTAGTGTGCGTAACTTAACATGCGTAGTGACGTAATTTGTGCTGACTGGAATCGTAAAGGGAACTGTTAGAAAAAATAGCAAACAATTCCAAGGAATTTGTAATGTGGGGACAGGTCCTCAACAGGGACTGTTTCTCAACTCCCATCCCTAGACATAAACGCTTTTAAATCCATCCATGTAATCGTCTCGACCTGGGTCAAGTGCCGATTAACCTCTCACTCCGTCACTAACAGATGCCCATCTCACGACAACTGATAGAAACAGTCGTCAGTGGTTACATTCGGCTGGATTGTCTGCGGGCAGTGCGGAATCGATTCCCGCTGAGTGTCGGTATGCGTGTGGGTGTGATTGGTTGATCGTCTCTATATGTACCCTGCAACTGGCTTGCGTGGGAAATTTACAAAACAGGCAAGACAGCAGCTCCATAGGACCACACTTGCCTTCACCCTGCTTTAAGCAATAGACTGGTTTGTGCTACATTCAAACTCAGCCAACCCCCAGAACACAGAAGGAGCATCCGAAATCCCAGCACCAATATGATGCCGCGGGCTCAGGAACCGTCCCTATCTGGCACACCATTCTGGTGCTTTGTGGTCAGGCCTCATTTAACCCCTTGAGACACCACTTCCCAGCCCGCCGAACCATCACCATCACACACCCCAACCAACCAGGATTGTTTTTGACCCAGGAGCAGTCGAGGGACCAGAACACCATCTGGACCCGGTAGGGGGCTTCGTGACATAAGACTGCCGTTGTAGTGTCTGCAAGGCCTTGGCCACCATTGGCCACTCTCTGACGTCCCCTCCATCTAGGGAAAGAGTTTGACAAACGAAATTCTGTTCCATAGTTCATTTTTGTCTTACTGCCGCTACGGTTATACTGGGGTTCTTTAGGTACTATGCCATCATACTTTTAATTTAACAATCTACCAAGATGTGTTGATACTGTCGAGCTACATTCAAAACATATTATTTGCAGATATTGGGCGCTTAAACTTTCAGTGTTTGATTTTCAAGTCAGTTAAATGGATTTGTGGTTTCCTCATAGGTCAAACAGCTGACTCTTGCAGGAAAAATGCTCCCTGTGGTTTGAATTAAAATTAAAGTACTATCAACAAATACCACTTTGGTTTTATTTCTGTAATATGTGTTAGTTTAATTCCATTCCACCCAATGACACATGACTTGCGGTTCAAAATTGGCTACCCACAGCTGTTATTGTGCATGCAGCTGTTTAAAGAGGAGGAATTTGCCTTTGCTTTTCCCCCCCATATTTTGACACAATGGTAATGGGAATTGGTGGGGGTTTTATTTTGTATGTTTTTTCAATGAGCCGTTCACATCTTGCGGCAATTGGAAACAATGCAATCCAAAGGGCCAATGTGAATCATTTTATTTTGGTCACGATCTTTACATAAAGTCCCACTTTACAAAAATGTGATGTTGGAAATGGAAGTAAGGTATTCAGTCCTTTTTTGACAGTGTTGAAGTCTTCGTTGCTTGACTTGTCTCGTTTTAAAATCTGAATTTCTTTCAGAAGCATTTTCCAAAGCAAATGGTCCCACAAATTTTAGATAACACTATGGCAAATAGAACCTAGATCTACAGGAAGATCAATTAGTTAAACCGCTATGAAGGGGCAGGTTTTTTTAAATACCAAATCGGGTCGACAGTATTGCTGTTTGTGTGTGGAAACAGAACAAGCATTGTGAGGCCCTGAAGTAGCCATCATTTGTTTAGCAGCATCTTGGTGTCTCTAACTGATTCATGAGTTGTAGTTGAACAGAGCAGCTGTGGATATGTGATTTGTTTCTTTAATTTCCTGGGTCTCCGTTGATCTGAAGATGGCCTATAAAGGGAAACGTTTGTGCACTGTATTTTTTCTTTTTGTGGGATTTTTTTTTTCCCTTTTTCAGATCTTCAGCTCACCACTATCATTCATCTTTGGCATGCCTCAAGGCACAACATGTGCGGCCTATGATTTGTTTGTCTTTCCAGTCCGTAATCCAGTAAGATTGTAAATAAATAAATACTGAATAATACTGCCTTGAGTTCGGTCATAACGTAAAATTTTATTCAGCCAGCTTTATTCAGGTAGTCATTTACAAAACATTGGCATAACTGTGTATGCAATTTAAACAAATAAGGTTTTTAATAATCAAATTGTATTCGTGAATCATTTTGGGCTCCCCCAGGGAAAAAGAGAACATTATATCCTACACAGACCAGTATTCGGCCTTTGGAGAGAAAAGTTTGTGGAACTCCATAACCTTTAACCACTTCCACAAGATATTTCATAAAATGTTGTTTATGTCTCATTACACATTTCAAGCCTAATTTATCTTTGCTTGCTCCTTTACACTGACATCATGTTTACTTTCAAGGATGTATTGACTTTGATTAATGAGGCAAACTCTATTATTGCCTTGGGGATATACATCATAATCAAGTGAAAATGAACACCCATTGCCTTCCAGTAAAGAATTTCAGGCTTAGAAATAAGAAATAAAAAAGGGCTTTCTGCACCTTAGACCAGCCTTAGATTTAATAAGCGGGAATCCACCTTTGCTGCTCATCATTAACTTGTTTCGGTGTCACTTTTGAAGCTTGTTTGTAGGAAACAGCTTGTTTTATCAACAGTCCTGAACTGTCAACAGCACAGAGAAGAAGAGCGGGGCAAAATAAAAAAGACAGGGGTCAGCTAGTAGTTTCCTTTTCCACACCTACACTCTGAGAAGGTGATACTGTACTTAACATTTCTCTATAGGTTGAGACCTGTTTTAGAGCACTTTGATATCAAATCTATATTGCATTAAAACTATTCTGAGTACAAATGATACATAAAATACTTAAATGTAATAAATGTAACTGAGCAAATGGAGCTCTTTACTACCCACTTCTGCCTTCAGACTCTTGCCAAATGTTTCAATACAATTTATTACATGCATGAAATATGTAGGTAAATGCTAACGTACATTTTTGCAGTGACATTTCGACACTTAATTTAGGGGGATTTCTATTTTTAGTTTGAAGGTTCTCCAACACGAAGCACAGACATGTTTGTTCCAATACAGCAGTCACACGCTCATCATTAGCTGCGAACCGAGCCTCCGGTGGGTGTATGCTGACAGCAGCGTACAGCTTGTTGTCTTCACTTTGCTCAATCAGCAGCAGGCGGTGAAAACATCCACGCACCACTGTCTGGGTCCGGTGCACAGATCCCAAAGATAACCTTCTCCAGAGGAAAAGACTTTATGTCAAAAAGGACTAAATTGTTTTCGCCTTGCCAAGAGCTCAGTGTTTTCATCTTTCTTTCACACAAACATGAGCATGAAGTTGTTAACTGTTCGTTTCCAACAGTAAAACAGGAATAGAAATCTGAAAAGCTGTGATTTGAACTCAGAGCAAGGCTATTTTACCAAAGGATATTTCCTAAATAAAACTAAACTAAAATTGGAAAAAATACATTTTCAATAACATGAAAACGAAAATGCTTTTTAAAAAACAAAAGCTGACTCGAACTACATTTTGCATTTACAAAATTAACAATAATATATCTTTGGCAATTAATTAACAACATTATCTTTTGGGGTTGAATGTAAATGTAATTTCAGTTATTACAGCACGGCTCTTTGCAGGGAGAAGAAATGTTGTACAGTCGTCTAAGAGTTTTGGTCTTTTTACTGTTTGTCGCCTCAAAGCCACTAAAACAAGTGCCACCATATGACGTTGCTCTTTGGCAACAGCCTTTTTTACAGCTTGCATTTTGGTAATGGCTTCCTTGTTTTTGTCAGTGAACTCAGACCGAAACATGAAACTCCACTTGCTGTCTTGTCTTCTCATCTTGAATATTTCTGGACTATGGCAGAGTGAGAAAGTTGGGATAAAAATATCTAAGTAAAAATTCCACACAGAAAAGCCTGCATTCAAACGAGTAGTGTTCACCATCAAGGGAGCTGTTAAAAAAAAGTGCTGACAATTTTACATGCCCATGACTGACAGGAACCCTCGAAAATACTATTTGTAATCCCCAGAACTGATAGTATATCTCTGGTGACACCCCCTGCTAACCAGTGCACCTCAATATAAGCAATATGTTTTGTAGACGTATACTGGATTGCAAGTCAATCACAGCCTCTCATTTCATCCCTCCAATAATTATATCTTAAGATGTCCATATATTAACTAGAGTATATTGAGTTGATGGCTCTCTGAACCCCTGCTTCTCAAGCTCTTATGCTCCATGCAAAGCCCCCACGGTTGTCCTCTCCGACTGTACGGTTCAGTGGTCAGACCTTGTTCACTGACTCGTGTCCTTTGCCGTGCTAACACAACCCAAACACACACAAGATGTCAGGTGATGTCCTTTCATACAGTGAGTCAGAGACAGCCGTGTCTACACTGTAATAGCACTTTGGGATATTAAAGGATGAAGTGCTGGGAAGACAATGGTGCATGGGCAAAAATATTTATTGACAAACGGTGTTTTGTCAAAACACGGCTGAAGAGGTAAAACCCTTTCCGGTACATGCTGATGTGACCTTTGACATGATATGGTATTTTCTTTGTTCAGAATTTGCCAAAAACATCAATAAAACATATTAGGTACAGCTATAAGAAGTGAATATGGAAGAAAATAAAGTAATTTCTATTCCTCTGGAGGGATCCTTTGACCAAATTTAACTTAAAGCATACAAAAAACTATTTCCTGTTAGTGTGAAAAAGTGGGGAGAACAAATTGTTTCTTCCTCATAAAAGTCTCAAGATTAATTACATTTTGAAGGCGAGCCAAAGATAAAAATAAAAACGGGTAGTTTTAATTATATACAATTGGTGGATATTTCAGGAAAATCCTCGGCAGAAACAGTGCAGTCTTTATTTAAGACGGGAGGGCGAGTGGAGCATCACCAGATGAAATAAAACTTATATCCTCCAAAAGAATTCATTAAGAGGCATGTTGGATGGAAGCAAGATTGAGTCTTGCATAAGGTCAGTCCATCATCTTAATATGGATCGAAGCTTTAGACCAGTTTTGACTCCCAGCACTTTCCACACCTTCATCCCACCTTCCTCATGCTCGTGACCTCCCATGCGCATGACTAACCAGCTCTGTGAGCTCATCATCTTGTTACAGCGTCCGAGCAGACAAGAGAAGTGTCAACAAAATATTTCCTGCACTTCAGCCATTTCCCGCTGCCTTGAGCTGTCTTTAATATAAACACGCTATATTCACAAAATAAAAACAAGGGGTGTTGGTGATAAACTGTGGAGGACAAAATAAATTGTTGCTGTCAAAAAGAAAATAATTGATATTTTGGGTGAAAGGCTTGCTTGTATTTTTTTTACAAGGCCATGCAATTTTGAATGACTGGATAAGAAATAATGATTTAAAAAAATAAAACTGGGTTTTGAACACATTTCCAGATAGAAAATATAAATATTTCAATGATGTAAATATAAATATAAATATTTCAATGAAAAAAGTGTTATCATCATGAAAAAATGTACAAGAATAAAAATTAAAATAGATAAATAAACACAAAAAAAGACCTTTTATCCTAATCTGTTTGCATCTTTGAAGTGTAAAAAAAAAACAGAAAAGATAACCGCTGTGGATAACAAAACACTACCTTACCTTTGATAACATTAGACAACGCATGCTGTGAAGCTGCTGTTTTACTGTTTTGAATCTGAGGTGAGTCCTCAGATTATTTTTTCTCAATCTCACTTTTTAGACATGAATGCTGCAATAATAATAAATAAATGAATGAATGAATGAATGAATGAATAAATAAATAAATAAATAAATAAATAAATAAATAAATAAATAAATAAATAAATAAATAAATAAATAAATAAATAAATAAATAAATAAATAAACAAATAAATAAATAAATAAATAAATAAATAAATAAATAAATAAATAAATAAATAAATAAACAAACCAAAAAGCTATCACACAGTCAATCCTTTGATGCTAGCCTTTTTTCCTAATGGTCTCTCCCGTTCTAACTCTTAACATCACGAGCGTTGTAGAAAAAGATGGATGCTTGTGTCATTTAATCCAGCATCTGGCAGCAGTCCATTTTGCACACAGACTGCATTGAGAATGCAAAGCGCTAAAGGAAGGCCTCGCCAGCACTAACAAGATCCCTGCATCAGGGTGAAAAGTTAATGCAAAAGCTCTTGAAAGTTGCGATCTTTCTATAAATCTTTCTTCCATTAATCGATTTGTCTTGCCTGGGCTGCTCGGCGCTGATGAACAGCAAGCTTGTTTTGGGCCAAAAGACAAAAACACGGGTTGGCATCAATCAGACAGAAGGCGGCTATCGCATTTTACCCTGTTCGGGAGGGAAATTGCTTCAAATTTCATCACATCTCAGTTTTCACCTCTCTCACTTCTTCTCCTCTGGTTAATCTCTGCTTGTTAACTTAGAAGCTGTCTGTCACTTGTGAGATTGTCCATCCGTCTTTCTCCATAGTCACCCTGTCTTTTTTTGTTTGCGTCTCATAAAAATTCTCCTGTCTTCTTAACTTTAAATAAGCTTTATCCTTTTGGCACCAAGGCAAGCACGCTTGATAAGAGGAATGGGATGAAAGGGTATGGAAAGATGAGAACGGAGTGGAAAGAGATGAGAAACAATATGTGCAGAAAGAAGATGAAGGCAATGTGAGTTGATGGAGGCTTTTGTCCTCACTAATTACTTTGCATGCCTCATTAAGCTTCGCGCTTGTATAGTGTTAGTGAGTGTTGGTGGAGTATGGGCATCAGCAACAGAGAGTTAATACTTATTAGAGTTGTGGTTAAGATGGAGCATTGTTGATTTCGGGCATGAGGTGTGGTACAACCTGCGCATTGATTTTTTTTTTTTTTAATAATCTATGACTTTTTTTCTAATCCAAGAATTGGTCTGTCTGCAGTACCTGTGAGTATATGCGGGTGTTGTCCAATGTAGTATAGGAAATTCATTATTAATTACTCCCGCCACCCCAAACATTAAAAAACTATACGTGGTTATCATTATTATTATATATATATATTTATATATATTTCAGTGCTATAATTTTTTATCTATTTCTTATATATATATAGCCCAAATAAATGAGCTGTCCCTTTCAAGTGAGTCATAAGGAAGAGAGGAAGAGTCACCTCCTTCACATTGTGCTACTTGTGGGGTCAGGGCCAAGTCCAGTTCCACCATCCTCATTCTTTCCTCAAAAAGCCACCTCAGTTCATTACGCTCCTTGCCTGACAGTCCGTTGGCTAAAAGCGCAACATTGGCGACCTGTGGCAGCCATTAAACTACAGCTTGCTTTAAATACTATGGATATTTACTGCCAAGGCACAGCATTAAACTTATACGGTGTCATAAACGAACGTCACATTATTACCCTTGGCTTGACAACGTTCATAAAGCAGCCATATTGGTTGAGCTAATGATGGTGACTGGCCCACCTCTATCGATCCTAGTGTGGATCAAGAAAGCCAAAGGGAGTAAAAAATAAAAGCCCATAGCATTGATTTGTGTACCGAGACCCCTGTTAATAAGACATATGTGAAAATTGGGACAGATTGGCTCAATCTTTAATTTAAGCTTCAAGAGGTCAAAATGTACTTCGTATACTGGAGCATATTAAAGAGGTGCTAGATTTAAAACAACACGCTCAGTTCCCGCTATATGCACCACAGTTTTTCATTTGACTGATAACATTAGTGCTATTCATAGTAAAGTTTAACCTAGCACAACATTCTGAAGTTACAAACCGTGGACAGTTACAAGAAGGCACTCCAAAATTCTGCTAGTCCATCCTCTGTCCCTGACCTGGGGCGTGCCATTCCTATTCATAATCTAGTCATAGTCCTCATCATTTTAAAAGGGTTTCCGTCACCGGTCTGTCCCTCCGTCCATCAGTCTCTGTCTCCAAAAAAATAATACTACAGATGAGAAAACCAAATCGATTAAAACGGTGGAGTGCATATATCGGAGATTCTCCACCATACGGTGGTTTCCAAAGAGCTTTGCTAAGTTTTTCATTCATGATCCCTTCCTGCTTCCCACCAAACCCCAGTCGAACCGCAGCCGGTGGACGCAGGGGAGTTTTTCCTATGCCGGAGTAGGCCATGGATTCGCAGTCGCCGCACGTCATCAACAGGGGAAGCCAAGCGACTCAACAACATACACACTACAGGGAGAAAGGGATCACGCTGCAGTCCTAGTTTACTTCACTCTCTTTTTGCTCTTGCTTCTTGGACTCGACTTAAAAGTTCTGTTCGTTCTTATCCAGCACTCTGCATACACAGCACGGCCGCACACAAGCTGTCACAATACCCGCAACAACGTCAAAAAATTTTAATTTGAAAAAGAATCACTTTAACCAGGTTCCCACTCTGCATTGCAGCCAAGGGTAGAATCAAATCCATATTGGTGTCATAGAACTATCAATGTCGTAAAAAATAATACCCCGCAGCCATCACCAGGCATCCTAAAGCTGAGCAGACGTTTTCTAAGGAAAAAACGTTTCATTTTTCCCATTGTGTTACAGCATGGGAGAGAGGTCAATGACAGAGGCTTCATAATTTGTAATAATGTGCATTTAAAGCGCATTAGCTGGCTCATTTTTTTTTGAAATCCACTTAATTTACTGGCAGTGTAACCCACTTCTCATTTAACATTGGTCTGTAAAAAAACAACAACAACAGTGTATTGGTGGATTATACAAGCGCGACAAAAGAGCGTGTTTCATCGGAAACAGAAACCAACATCCATGGCTGACTTCCATGTTAGCGCGCCAAAACACTCCGTCGGACGGACTGAGTGGTTAATAAGCAATTGACCTGGATGGGCTTGATTACATGGGCAGACATCAGTCCGTTCTTTTTTCGTCCTTTGTCCGCAAAGTATCCATTCGTCCGGGACGGACAGTTCCATCCCTGCGATGGAATTCCCACCTCTGGTCTTCAGTTGATTGTTTTATAGTCATGCCCTAGAAGTGTTTTCCATGCAAATAGTCACTGTAATCAGGACTTTACTACTGCATTAACATAGATTAATGATGGACCACTGATTTATGTACTAAAATTTCACCTGCTGAACTCACCAAAAAATATAATTTTGAGTGAGATTGTGTGAGGTAATCAAGTGGATCAGTTCCTCACCGGCGAGGCGCTGGATAACAACTCGTATTAACGTTTAAAAGGTTGCAATTGTTTTTTCTCTTTCCCGCAAGTCGGAAAATGTCATGTCAGAACAAGGCTCCCTCTTTGACCTTTTTACTGCAGATATTTTGAATTATCAAAATTCACAACTTGAAAATGTCAAATGAATAGCATTGATGATGAATAACCCCTGAATGCTGATGGGGTCCCTTTTCTGCTTGTGAACGGTCATCACAGCACTTAATTACTCATTCAACGCCTCCAAACTAGTTATAGCATTTGGACTACTGGCCATTACGCCTACAGAAAATATGGAGACTTTTGCAGCGCTCCTTTTTTGGCAAGACAAGAGTCTGTGTTGCATCTGTGGGAATCGTTGTCTATAACACAGTGAAAGCAAGACATAACAGCATATTATATTGCACATGACACAAAATCTCTTCAAGCATTGAACAAATGCTCTTACGGCCCTCTTGCAGCTCTTTGTACGTCTGCTCTATAAACGCCGCTGTCATATTTGCCGAAATGTCAAGAGACAATGAAGAAGGCGTTTTGATGAAGAAAAATCACAGCAAGCTAGACAAAGCCAGACAAGGCTCCTGATACTTTGCTTTTTGTTTTGCGTGGTCTCATTTGCAAACAGGAAGCAGCTGTCACAGTGAGAGCCGATTTGTATAAAGATAATGTGACGACAAGTATTTATTGATGGTTGTATACATGAAGTTTGAACGGCTCCAACGGCTCCAATTTAAAGTTTGAGAAAACTGTGATCCAAAGCTAAATATTCAATATTAATATTTCATTTTATTTTGGTAGGCTTCTACTTCCTAATTTAACCCCATCCCTGTTAACTTAATACATCTCTTGGCTAACTTTCTTTCTCAACAAAGGGCTTCCATATAAATACGTAGATGTCAATGTAAAAATAAATCATTTTATACTTCTAAGAGACTTCTTTGTGTTTGACTAGTTTTCCTATAGACAACAAAAACAGAACTAGTACATGGACCTTCAGCACAATATCAAGCATTCTGAATAAATGCTTTATCAAAATGCCATTAATGCCTTTGTTGATTGTCTTTATTCTGGTATACCAAGGCAATCCAAGAGTGGCGTTTTGGCCATCCTTGTCATGATTTACTCAGGGCTAGAAGCGAGTATGATTGGTAGCTAAAAGTCAGCTACCAATCATACTTACTTCTAGCCTTGAGTAAATCATGAAAGAACTTAGAGATAAAAACCCTGTGGAAGCTTTAGAAATAATGACACATGGACGGAAGGAAAGAAAGTGGGAGGAAAGACAAGAACATCAATGTATTTAGTAAGAAAGATAACAACGATTCTGTCTGACAGTATACGGCGCAAAAGGGATTTTAACCTAATTACACATTCATGCAGTTTTAGTGCGAGCTGACTTCCTTCACTTTAATTTCCAACGTAACTTTTTTTCTTCACGAGACAGTGGAAAAAAATGTTTGGACCCAGAAGAGCTAATCTCAGTGGATGCAAAATGAATAAAGGCATGCCATGTTTCCTGTGTGACATTTTAAAATCGTTAAATAAGAGAGGCCAGTTTACTTTGGCAAGCACGAGAGGAGCATCTTTTCTCTCCTTTTAAATATTCACTGATAGGCAAACGTCTTCTTCGCCGTGGAAGCCTTTGGGCAGATTATAATTAGAATCTTCTGGTGACCTTGGGTGCTGTCTTCATTCTACAGGGTAAATGACTAGAGCTGAAGATTGGTGTTAAGTTTCATCAACGGCGCTCCCAGCAAGTTGAGAATATGTTAATTCCTCCATCGATTGAGGTGGGTGGCTTATTTTTAAAAGCAGACGACGGGGTCTTGAGTAGGAAGAACAAGTATATAACAAACAAAAAAGACGTGTGCACATGAATGGCTATCAGTAGCTTCTGCGATTTTCTCTGAGAACACATTTTATGTTTTCTCACCTTGGCCATTAATGCAAATCGATACAAACAACACTGTTCTGTTCTTGTATTATTTACTAGAATATAATATTTGCAAATTAATGTACACTCACAACTAAAGCACAACTAATATCGGATTCATTCGTTATTGACAAAGAAAACAATTCATAGTAGTGCAATCGAATGAGATTAGTGGCCCATTAAATAGATGAACCCTCAAGATCCGTCCCCGCGGGAATGTCATAAGAACTTGTCGCCCCCCATTTTGTGTATCTAGCTGGGCTTTTTTTTTTTTTAAATTATTATTATTATTTTTTTTATAATAGCTGTTTTTATGTAATACTGAAATTATTACTAAGACATTAAAAACAAAGAAATAATGGTGTGGTTTTGTTGGATTGGCCAGTCTTATCTCCGATACAAGAGCATACCACAAAGTAATGTTAATGTTTTTTATAAGTGAATCTGAGAGTTTATTTGTGTAGCATTGTGTAGTCTGGCGTGACGTGTTTGTGAAATATTAACATATGTAAATAACGAGAACTGTAGTAGACTTGCACATTGGACAGCCCAAAATCAACATAAGGGTAAAAAAAAAAAAAAATCCACCATGTGCCTTTAGTGCTTTTAAGTATAGCTGTAAATCTAGAGACTACAACAATGTAATACATGGCCATTGGAAACAGTGAATTGCCATTACTGCGTTGTATTTGAAGCCTTTCGTTTTTACTTTGATTCACAGGACTGTTGTGAAGTTAAAGGTGAGCTGTATCTGTTTTGTTGTCAGCGGGAGCCAATTCTTTCATATTCTTCCTTCCCCACTTTCCAATGGCACTTTTTTTCCGTCTTGGCACGCTGTGTATAGGAGATAGGCCTCTGCATCAAGCCAGAGGTAATTGAAAAAAGTGGAGAAATAATAAAATTACAATAAAACAAATCACCTTCTGAAGGCTTAGTCCTCTCACTATGTGGGAAATCTGTCAATTGCGACACAAAGCACGTGGCATTTTGAATCAGATAACTGCACTAATGCATGAAGAAGCACCTTAGCTAGTCTTTTTGGGATTAGAATACGGCGCTGGCACATTGTATTGAGTCGTAAAAAAATCAAATAAAAAAAGCTCCTTCTTATGCAGGGTGCTATTAGTTTCTACAAAGCAAGGCACTCACATGTTTCAAATCTGTAGCATAAATAGACTTTTCTGCTAATTGTCTTCCATTTTCACTGGCTGACTTTGTTCAGTCTTTATCCAATTTGGCAATAACAAATTCATTCTTGAACTAATGCCTCTTGGTTCAGGTTGACCCTGGACCAGAGATGAAGCTGACTGCCTGCAAATAGAAATCCCTATGCTGTAGTGCTATTGCCACCTGCTGGAGAGGATCACAAAATCAGTTCTGTATATGCTGGTCTACAGATGTCTCGCAATTATTTCTCCAATGTTTACTGATATGTAAACAGTATGAGCATTGATCTGTCCTGCATATGCCTGCTATAAAACTGTGTCAATTTATGTTCAGGTTTATTCTTTAGTTTACAGTCCTTGTTATTCGTACATCATGTCTCCCCACATTGAGAGACGAGAAGTCATTATTCATAATGCTATGCACAGTTCATAATGCTAGATGATAATTGACCCACAGCCCAATAAGAAAATTGACATGTACCCGTTGATCTCAAAAGGCTGTTAGACTGATCAAATAGGGACTATCAAAACAAAAGACAAAACTAGTACGCATAGAGAGTCTGCAGCTCCTTGAGAATAAATGAATGAACGAATGAATGAATGAACGAATGAATGAATGAATGAATGAATGAATGAATGAATGAATGAATGAATGAATGAATGAATGAATGAACGGAAGGATAATAATAATAATAATGATAAGATTAATAATAATAATAATAATAATAATAATAATAAAAATAAAGTAATAGTATTCAACCGTTTCAGGGTGTCCCCCACCTACTGCCCAATGATTGCTGGGATAGGCTCCAGCACACCCGCGAACCCCGTGGGGACCAGCGGTACAGAAGATGGATGGATGGATGGATGGATGGATGGATGGATGGATGGATGGATGGATGGATGGATGGATGGATGGATGGATGGATGGACGGATGGACGGATGGATGGATGGATGGATGGACGGATGGATGGATGGATGTATATTTGAACATGAATAAAATGTTTCTAAAAAAATAATAATACGAAGCATGGTTTAATGTTTCAGGTATATGCTACCTCAGTTGTTTCCATAAAGTTTTGTTTAAAAAAAAAATTTCATTGACAGCTCATGAGCAAGCCATTTCATTGCATGTTAAAGCGTCCCGTGTCCTTCTTTAACTAATGAATCCATTTTAGTGGACGACACAGCAACAGGCTCTGGCGACTTCATTGCATGGCTCGTTACAGACTTGCTTCTATACACTGAGAGGTTTGTGGTTTTAGGATTGTTTGCTTAAAAGCCACAAGACAGCTGGTTGTTTCAAAATGTTTTTCCGCTCTTAATATCTTTGAACAGCTGAGGACAGCAAGGATGTGTGTTCTTTTCAATGGCCTCCAGATGACAGAGTCACTTTGCGGGCAACATGCAGCCTAATTAGTCCTTGTGCCCATCTCCTGAAGGGATTGAGCTCCATTAAAGTGAAGATGAATGACCAACAGGAGGGATAAGTTGTCTCTCTAATATAATCATTCCTTTTATGGTGGCTGGTAAATTAGGGGGACAAGTCTGTGGGTTTGGTTGGTTGCTTGGTTGGTTTTCTTATGGGCATGTAATAACGTATATAGCCAGTAGATAGCAGGCTTGAATCACTCAACAACTTTCACGGCGCTTCAGTGATGCCCTTTTTTTTTCAATACTAAAATTATTATTATTATTATTATTATTATTATTATTATTATTATTATTATTATTATTATTATTATTATTATTGATTAAGATAGGTAATCAACCGAATAAATTTGATGTTCATTTAGTTTTTGGATTGTCTTCTACTTTTTGCTCTTGACATCTTAGAAATAAGGTTTTTGTGCCTTAATTTGTATCAGTCAATTATATTAATTGTGTTTGTTTGTTTTTAAAATACCAATTAAGTAAATGTAGTTTACTTAAGAGGTATTTAATATTTTCTGTGTTCTAGAGAAGTATAAGGAAAATACATTTCAGAACATTCAAATAAACATTTTGAAAGAGTGCCAAAAAATACTACTGACAGATTGACACACACTCACGGGACATCTTAATAAGTTAACCATCTTAATAAAATATGATCAAGTGTGTAAAAAATATTTAAGAATAATATTCTTGAAAGGTCACTGCCAGAGAGATATTACTTCAATAATGCTTATTTGTGTTGTTTTGAAGAACTGCATTACGTCATACTGGGAACTAACATTATACATTAGAGGTGTACGTAGAGATGTGGCCATGGACTACTATTACTACTACTACTACTACCGTTGGTAATAAATAAATAAATGAATTAATAAATAAATAAATAAATAAAATGGGGAAATGTTATTTAGCACTATTGTTAAGGAGTCTTAGCAGACTTTTTTAGTATGCAAAACTCACCCAGTTGTAAAATGTATGAGCATTTTCTTGCCATTACCGTACAGTGCAAAAGTCATAGGGCACTATTAGCTGGTTATATTTAAATGAGGCTTTTGACATTTATCCCTAAACTATAGTAACAGTAAACAATGACATTTAATCGGGCTACATTCCATTTCAGTTTGATCGAGTACTAACTATTTTGCTCTTGTATTTTTCCCCCAATAGTGTGTATTTAATTGGATATTAGTTTAAGTTGGTGGTTGTGAGGGACTTTTCCCTGTGATCTGTACAAATACATGTGTACAACAAAAGTGTTGTGTAAATGTTGCACTGGAGAACAATGCATGTCCATTAAAACTTTGTTAAAAAATCAAGAAAAGCAAATCTTTTCAAATCTCCCCATTTCATGTATGTTAAGGTTATACCGTAGAATAGAGCAATGTTTTAAGTGCAGTTCTGTTTTTACCTTCTTCATGGACTGTTGTACATAAGCCCAGTCGATAGGCTATAGAACTATTTATTTTATTTACTATTAAAATGTGATTAACTAAATAAATGTTAGACAACCAACAAAAATAACATATCTATTACTTAAGAGTGCTTTTTGTAAGTAACAAACTGCCTGAGCGTGAGTTAGCAAAAGTTGGCACCGGTTACCGAGCATTTGGCAGCGCGATAAGGCCTGGCCCTCCCCTTGCTGATCAGAGGCAAACTTGCCGACGCCACTGTGTCGCATTCTGGGGATAGCTGCACATAAGGACGCTATGATGTGCCACCTGGCCCTTGGCCCCATCGCTCAGGAACTCTCGCTGACCTCTCCATTAAAACTCGTTTGCCATTGAAAGCCACGTCAGAGAGGGTCTCCAGGGACCACTTGCATGCATTCCCACTGTGATGAGGACAGAACAGAAGGTGATTGCTGACACCTATTGGGATCTTTTTATTTTTTTTTATCGTCTGCCCTCTCGGCCCCCTCCTCTTCCCAACTGGCTAGTGAATCCACTGAAACAGTTGCAGATCAAAGTTTGTACGCTTGGTCTGCAGCCAACAGACCACTCTGTGCCTTTTGCCCCATTACGAATCAGCACAAGCTTAGAGAAAGAACAATCTGATAGATGGCAAGCCAGTCCGATTCTGGAGTAAATCATTGTTACGGTGCATCAAGAATTCCAGGTTCTATCTCATGGCCGGTTACTGTCTTGACAGCTAAACAACATTCAGCATGTACCTTCTCAGGCAGTTAATAAATTCAAATTATAATTAACCATTGTCATCCAAACAGTATTAGTACTGAAGTACCTTGCCCACGCTATTTCCTTTTTGACTCATTGCTTCATTTAATGGCTTCAGATGACAGACTAGTCATATAAAGTATGTCTCCTGAGACGGTCTAATAAATCCCCCGGTTATTCCCCCATCTCAAGTTTTTTTTTTTTTTTTTAACTTACTCCCTACTATTGTGTCCAGTCCCATGTACTAAACAGGTGCTTGAGCTGTTTTCTACATTTGGTCACAAAACTAAGACCCTTCTTGTCACAGACACAGCATTAACACCCAAAGCAACATGTGCCATTAGACCTCACATGTAGCCTATACCATGTTTGTCTGGGGTGTTCTTCAGCAGAATGATAATATTTGCTTAAAGAGCTGAGAAGAGATGCTAGAAGGCCCCTGACACTTGGTGCGACTGACTGGAAAGACACCGTCTTCACCTGTTGCCGGTCAGGGGTTAATGCTCTAAGGTCAAAGGTTCTTTCCACAAGGTCGGTTGGAAACTCTTGCTTTCAGTGGCTCTAAGAGTTTCCACATGGCATGCTGAATGTTTGAGTCAACAGAGAATGTCCATTGATGAGGTGGGGCACTAAACATATAAGTTGTTTCTATGGCAGTAATTATATCCTAAAATTATTTGAAGGGATGATTTGCATGGACATCCCTTAAGATTCTCGAGATCCTTTGAACCTGATCTGGGGCAAAGTCCTCTGAGGTAATTTTAAAACAATCAAACGAACATAATTTAGAATTCATGACAAAGTTGCACATTGAATCGTAATTGCAAAAAGCAAAAGCACGAATGAACGCACCTTTAATAGCACAAACATGATGGAAAAGCTACATTCGTAATTTTAAACATACTCATAAATTTGAAACAACTGCACGATGCAGAATGGCCCAATTACTTTTTTGTGCTGCGGCATCAAAACATTCGGTATTCTTGCACTCTGTCTATAAACCAATCTTCTCAAGATTTTTGATCCCTCCCTGTCGATGATTTGAATAATTTCAAGCTGAATCTGTGTGGCGTGGCATCCAAATACTCAAAGGCCACATTGAGTGAGACAGGGGGCCGCATGCGGACAGCGACGTCAAATGCCGAAACATAATCTCTGATGGGGGATGGGGACGATGAACGTGATGCTAATCGTCACATGGTTGGACTGGCCTGGATAGAGAGCGGACGTTCGGGAAAATCCAGACATTTTGCCAAAACTCCTGATGGCCACCATGACCCCTAGTCAGTACATAATGTCTTGTACTGAATTTTACAAAATCTCCTTGAAGCAAGCTCAAATGTTCATCACCAAGATCCTGTGTGTGATAATCATGGGTAACTGTCAGTATAAGAGGTACCATATTGAAGCAATAAAAGCTATCGGGAGGTCACTCAACCTGTATTCTCCAAAGCATGTTGAGCAGATAACTAGGCCATCATGTAACACATCCCCAAATAACATGCACTTGTAAGGCTCTTTTTAATGGTACAAGGGGCGTATGCCACTTTTAGCCACATTTATCTCCGGGATTGAGATTCAGGGGCTAATTAGCTTGAAAAACAATAGCTCCCTGATCACCATTCCATTGTGCTCAGTGCCATTGTGTGGTGGATCTGATTACCAACTTGTGATAAACAAGGAGCTAAATTAGATGTGCAGTTGTTGCCATTGTCCCCGATTTGTGATACCTAACCCCTTTGTACACAGTATGTACGCGCCAAAGCGGACAGGCGATCCCGAAAGAGTCCCTTTGGTCCCAGATGGGGTATAAGTGTATGGTAACTGACAGTTGCCTCACTCTCTGCGGTCACCTTCCACTGGCAAGGCCGAAGTGTAATTAAGCCCATGAGTGCAGTCCGAGCAGTGGGCAGCTTAAGATGGAATATTAATGTAGCTTTGATGGATGGAGTCAAAAGTGATTTCTTGCGGCAGAGCGTGGGTCGTGGGCCAGCTGGTCTTGGGTCAGTGAGCTGGATGGGGGGGCAGATGCTTACAGGCCATCTTAGCTTCTGCTGATGGAGCGCAATTGATTAATGTCCCTCAATTAAGAAAACATTAAAAGTTACATTTTCCAAAGCACAGTCTGGTGACCCACAACACACAGCAGGCATTTTGTGTATCCCCAAAGGCACCAGAGAACAGACCGGCTCAGTTTGCATGGAGTCAACACTTGGCAAATATCCACGACATTAACTGCCCGGCATGTCAAGCATTTCTTGTTAATGGTGCAGCTTTGAGCAGCATCGACGCAGGGAGGCATTTTGATATGAAGACACGCGTGTCAACAACAGAGACTTCTTTTCTTGTGGATCTGCGAATCCTTGATCTCAGCGGATCCTGAAGAGTCAGCTGTTCATTTCCACTCTCTGGTGTCCTGTTGGCATGTATTTTTATTTTCTTAGGTTGTCATATTAAGCATACCATGCAGTATTGACATGATTTCAGCAACTCATGATACAGTTATTTACTTTTCTTCTTCCTCCTCTATTAGGACAATTTTTTTCCAAATAATCATACCTGGAGAGTTCCACTGGATTAATGTCGAAACACTTCCTTGAAACCACAACAGTGGCTCACACACTTTGAGATGAATGCCATTCGGGATTTCAATGTGCAGAATATACCTTTTAATTTTTATCCAAAACAAGCAACACTTTTTATGCTCTTGGCTTTGTCTCTGCAGCCTGTGAGTCCCACACATAATCCATAGCCTCCCACGGGATATAAGAGAGCCAGGGAAAATGATCCTGTTAGTCAGCACACGAAGTCAATTAAAGCATTGTAACAAAAGCCCTGAACAAAATCTTGAAATTTCATATAGGAAATTTGAAAAAAACAAGTCAACCACCCTGCCACAGCGATGCATGAATGTTCTTCTAATACGTATGAGAACATACATGCCTCAAGACAAGGCGAGGTCAAGGCAGAGGACGACTGCAAGGCGCTTGTTAAGTGTCGGAGGCTCGTGCCGCTGGGCCCCCAGAGCCATTCCTGGCATCCTGCTCCAACAGCACACCCGGGGGGGGGGGTCTCTTTTCCCATGGTACCCCTCTCGTCCATTGCCACCACTATATTATGTCTAGACCACCCTACGCTCGGAGCACAAATGGTTCTCGATTGAATAGAAACCAAAAGTAAACAAATCAACAAAACAAAAAGAGAACAGGAGACAAAAAAGAGGGGACGGCAGGGGGACTACAGGCTCATGCATCTGTTTGGATCTGTCAGCGCCCTGTCCACTAAACTCCACGAGAACCTGTTGTGTCTTTACCATGATGCTACAGAATAGCTGAGATAGCCGAGGGCGCATTGGATCATATCCTTTTCCATCTAATTGGCATCGGCTGCACAATGCCTCGAATACCAAAACCTGTACTAAAAACAATCAGAAAATGTCAGACATGTAACATGACAGGCGACTGCGGCATAATGTTTTCAGAGGATGTTCGTCTTGTGAGCTTTCATTGAGTGATTTCTGGGAGAACAGCACAATAGTCAGGCTTGTTTGTGCAGGCATAAGTCTTTGAGTCTGACATGGATATTACAACAATAGGGCAACTGAAAATCTCTTCGAGTATATTTACCAGAGAAATTGTATATGTATTAAATAGATGGCAAAAACATATTTTAACAGATGGCGCCGGACCTAAATAAGAAGTGAATGTCACAGAAACTCACAGAAAAGCAAACATTGACTGGAATGGTTAAATACAATGACAACAGGATGAAGAATACTTTCTGAAATTATCAAAGCATATTGATGTGGGTTTCATTTATCTTGATTTGAATTTTTGTGTATTTCATATTGGGTATGGATTAAAAATGGAAAGGTGGTCGCCAGAAAATTGAAGTTTGTCAGGAACATTATAAATATTTAATGCTGTTGTTTTTGTATTCTTAAAGATAACTGAAATTATATAATAATGTGTTAATAATTTCACACTTAAATCGCTCCAGAGTATAAATCGCACCCATGGCCATACTATGAAAAAAACTGTCTGGAAAATACGGTACATACATATATATTTTGTCCCTACAATTCTAACAATGTTTCTTTTGTCGTTTTGATATTGTGGTAAAGAACAACTGGGCATATATTATTATATATTATAATATATTATTAAAATATCTGAAAAACAACTTACATGAGACAATGCACACTTGTATGTTGGCCACAAAAATGAAGACGACTGTAAACTTTTTTCATAACTATCGTAAAACCATCATCATTGCAAAAGTATGCAATTAACACTGCGTAGTTTGCAACCTAACAATTTGAAGCGAAGGTGCAGCCTGGATTTATTGCTCTGAGAACCAAGCCAAACATTCTGAACATCAGCTTTCAAAACAGTCGTAAACATGCAAATGCCACGTCAATAAAAAGCCAATGACTTATTGTGCAGATTGATTAATTAAGTGCATGTCAATCGAGGTCAACCGCAAGCCTTAGCGCGATGTCATATAATGAGAGGAATCTTTAATGGAGGCTTATCAAGCGCCATATTTTGCAAGCACACCTGGTAAAGACGACTCCCACCCATTCGATGGCCTGCTATTATTGAACACCTGCTGGTCTTGTTTTGGAGTGACTCAGTAGCACTTCATCTGTATTGAGCATTAGACATTGATAGAAAAAAAAAATGGTATTCTGGCTGTTGGCAAATCAACATCTGTTAGTAAATTTTTAGAATAGCTCAACCGTGAGGCTTTTGTGCTTCTGATGATTGTTATCACCTAACCACTGGTAATAGCGGATGTGCAGAAGTGTTTTTATTTTTGTTGTTGTGGTTGAGATTTACAGATACAGGTGTTTCAACACATGCCTGGACATTATCGCTTTCTACTGTAGTTGCTATGACTTCATTATTAATAGAAAGATGTCCCAAACAAACCTGTGGCAGCCATGATTTAGCAAGAACAACTGCATTCTGTCATTATAGCAAAAAGGTCTCATATGTGCTCTCTCTCTCTCTCTCTCTCTCTCTCTCTCTCTCTCTCTCTCTCTCTCTCTCTCTCTCTCTCTCTCTTAATTTACTTAATTATTCAGGTTTTTCATGGTGTTGGGGCAAAAGGAGGATGGCCCTAGTGCAGAGAAACATGAGCATTCTAAAAAAAAAAGAGTTGTATTTATTTTAAAAAGCAGTTTAACTGTTGCCCATGGTCAGCTAGGATTGGCTCCAGCAAGAGTTGATATGTCTAATTTTCAACACTCACTTCTTTTCCTGTCATTTCTATGTTTGTATTATTTCACTATTACATCACTGTACCATTGAAAAAATATATATATTTGTCATATATCATTATCACTACCGGCACAGCTTTTAAATAATTTTTCGTTGGGCAAAGTTTTAAAACCAAAGTGTTATGAACAGAAAGCTTCTTATGACAGGCACAGTCACAGTCAAGCCTGATTATTTGCATTCTAATCCATCAATGGGAAATTTAACTCACTTTCTGCTTGCTGTATATTTGTGTTGCACGCTGCACAGAAAACCAGATCACACTCATTCGGGTATTCAAAGAACGAAGACCCTCTTATTCCAAAAGCCCTGAAAGATGAGCTACTGCCGCCCTTTATTGACAATCACTAACATGGATCTTCTCATCATTTACTGTGCGCCAACACAACAACAATGGTTCAACCACACAAATGATGGGTAACTGGAGTCGCCTTGAGAGGAGCCTCATGCAGCGTTATCGCGGCTGGAAAGGGGGTGTGAACAGCGGCAGAGATGCCTCCGAGGTCAAGCCTTTAATAATGATTACAAACTGGAGCTGGCTGCTGGAGCGACAGGCTGCAGCTGTGGGCCGGCCGGCCTTTGAAGTGCCCCCCGCCTGTTGCAGAGTCCCAGGCCCCTCGCATGAGGAGACGCTGGAACTATGTGACTGCCTGTGGGAAAGAATGTCATGCGACGCCAGGGTGACGGAGCACTGGATGGCTGAAGCGTGGAAGGCTAGGCTGGTCCTGCTTGTGGGCTGGCGGGCCAAACATTGGCGACCACTGGAGATGGCACGAGGAGACAAGAGAGACAGAACAGGGCTTTGGACAAAGCTTGGGTTCTTTGGTTTCACACACTTCCAGGATGGGGTTCCAACAAGTTAAAAAAAAACATACAAACACAGAAATGTTAGGTGGCAGATATATCGTGATGAATTTTATTTTCCAAAATTACAATAAGTTACAGTAGAGCTTTTTACAACTGAATTCATTTTTTGCTCCTAGACAAGAAAATATAGTTCGCTGTGATACACAATGTGAATTTAGGGGAAAAAAAAAATGAACTGAAAAAAGTTCATTCAGTACAATGGGGCAGAATAACTTGAAAGGAAAACCCATCCAAAGTTAGAAAATCAAATGAAGTTCTCGAAGAATTGCAAAACTACAAAGAAATAAAAAAAAAAAAAAAATTGTTTTGAGCTTTCTTGTTATATGTTAATGTTGTGTGGGAGATTTTTGTTCCGGTGAACATTTACAAGTGTGCATGTCAATCTATTTAGCAAGTTTAAACCTGTAACGGTTGTAGATTAATATTGACTTTTTTAATTAATGTTGTCTAACTTTATGTTGAATGCTTCACCTTAGTATCATTTAAAATATGATGTTTATTGAATAAAGACTAATTGTTTTTATTTACTGAAAAACACATTAGGAAAAGTAAATGCATTTTGATTTACAATCTTGAGGAAAAGCATAGTAATTTGATTATTTTTCCAAATCATTCCACATTACTAAATTTATTACAAACATCTATCCTGCTGCTGTGCCTTAACTTATTGTACTCAATAGTTTTTACTTTCTTCAGCCATATTCTGATGAGTAAATACATTCATAATATCTTACGTGTGTTACTCTTTTTCTGTGTCTGCTTTTTTGTACTTGTTCTGTCCTCCAACAAACCTGCTGGGATGCATTCATTCATCATAAGAATTATACACTAAAGTTTTCTTTGGCCCATGTTGGAGTTGAGACCTATAACATACTAATACAGCTGCAAGAACCTGAAATTAAACCTCATTAGAAGAATTAACAAATTATTGTTACCTAGAGAGATCATTGCAAACTGAAAAAGCAACATAAACCCTTTGCCCTTTTTTTTGCATTTTGACATTCACTGGAAAGTTTTATAGCTGATCCTCCTAATTACTACCTCCCGAGCCATCTTGCAGAGGAATTATTATATCCACGCAGTTCATTGTGGCAGGAATCCAAATGTTCACTTAACTTGCAAGTGTTGAATGGCAAACACTTTGCGGTTGGGACACGATTATGGAAATGTTTGTCATCTTGTGTAAATCTAGCATTTTTAAGATTTGTATGCAGTTTATATAGTAGTCTAAGGTATTTTTGAACAACCCTTTTTTTAACATTTGCTCCCCTGAAGCTGTGAGATGTAATTTTCTAGTGAGCCACAGTTAAAAGAAATAAGTAAAATATCCATTCATCCATTTTATATGCAGTTTATCTTGAGTGTGCCGGGAGTTCTGGTCTATCCCAAAAAAGGTAGCATGCCCCCTGGCCCGCTGACCAGTCAATCACTGGGTACGGTTTGAGACATAGAAGTTACCAATCATACTAACATTACACAGTCACTCCGGAAAGTAGGAGTTTTCAGTTTTTCCTTGCCCTGCTGGGAGTTTAAGATCAGGGGATGTTTTACGCTTTTATTTTTTTGCAAAAACTTAACTGTTGTCATATGGAGTGTATTTATGTCCTGGTGGTATTTGTAATGCAGCAGCATTTTATTGGTTTGTCAGGATAGTGTTGGATTAGTGGCTTTGACTTAATCTATGCCAACAGCATTTATAAATACAATTAATTGTGTTTGTGAATAGTTGTGCACCCTGACTATACAATAATTTTCAAATGATCACTTCTGAAATAATCCTGCAAAATCTAATCCCCTATGACTGGTGAGTTATTTTTAGAATGGAATAATCTTGTGCTCCTTCGGGGATACCTGGTGCAGATCTGTGTTCTGAGTTTGTGGCACATTTCTTGTCTAAGAATTTTCATCCATAGATTCTCATCAATGATGAATGAGTTGCTGAATTTTTCATGCATTAAAGATCCTTTTTATTTTTCAATTTCATTATTTAGAGGTCTAAATTTGTGGATAGCTCAGCTGAACTCAAGGGTAAAACTGGTGTATCCTGATTTTCTTGGCCAGAGAATGGGCTTCATTCTCACGACCGATACACACAAACATGTATGATCTGAACTCTGATCTCCCTACGCAACTAACCTCCAACTAAAAACAGCAACAAAGATAAATCCAGTAGCCACTAGTGAGTTTATATATATATATATATATATATATATTCAGCCTTATAATGCATTTTTGAAGGGAACAGATTAGTGCAAAGCTGCAATGAGGGATGACATGACATCACCAGAGATACAGCGAGCGCTTCCGTTTTTAACAAACGAGCGTAAATGAAGAAGATCAGTCGAGTCATGACATCATCCATTCCATAACAATGATCCATTGTGTTGCATGGGCTCCTGCACTCTGCCAATGACTGTCCATAAGTTTTATTTGGCATTTTATAGCCGTTACATCACAGGCACACTGTTGCCTGCTCAAAAGGTGGCTGAGAGAGCTCGTGGAGGGCTTTCTACTTCTGGCTCAAAGAAAGCATATTAGAAAGGCAGGGATGAAGGGAGGACGAGACCACCACGATTAACACAAGTTCACTTTCAGCTCCTTGCTTTCATCTCCTGGATAGGGATTTCCGTTCAATTTCCCCTCAGCAAACACAGAATGTTAAATGGCTAAAGCAAGATGACAGCATGCAGCAAATCCCCTCTATCCTCAATTGAGTGCAGGACTTCCAGCATTATCATTGAGGATTTCAAAATAAAGTGCAAGATTTGAACTCTACAGTGGAGACACACCTTTGTCCATGAATATGTTTTCTATTGCAATGGACAATAAGATTGTTTTTTTTTAAATATCATTTTTTTGCCGTTTCTGTTACAAATGCCAATACAGCCTGACAGTTTTACATGAAAGAAATATGTTGGGAAAAAAATCACCCTCTCTGACCCCATTTTGTACTTCTAATTAGATTTTTAAAAAACCACTCTGCCTGAGGAAAAACAATTTGCGACCCAATGAAAACATACCTCTAACTTGTCTACACTTAGCTTAGTAAATTCTAAAAAAAATATATTAACTGCCGGCCAGTTTCAGGATAATGGTTTGGCTTGAATTTAGAGGCCATAAATATACCGTCCAACTGAAATGAAACAGCAAAAAAGGATATGAATCGTGCATGTGTTGGTGGCCAGAAATCTACATGTAAAAGGGACCACTTGGGTCCATATGAGGGAATTTCTCAAGTCTGGCCCTCATAAAAATACTCACATTTAGACTTTACATCTTGTTGCCAGGCAAACAGTCAGAGTTCATAAGTACGGAACTTCTCAGCCATGGTGTCGTTCTTTACTTTGTTTCCTTCTCGTTCAACTTGTTTGCATTAGAATAGTCCTGCCAATGTTCTACAATGTGTTTTGACTCACTACGTTTTAAAACTTCCACATGTTATATTAAATGTCCCCTGCTTGAAAATAATTGAAAAGTAAACACATCAACGCAGATTAAGGGGAAACTACTGCAGTCTACTACCTTAACATAACAGTCACCTTGTTCAGATACTTTGAAGGAGAAACCACTCCAAGCCTTTTTTCTGACCCGCTATATAAATGAAACCATTCTCTCAAAATATGTGTACGGTATGTCTCCTTCCTGTGACCAGTAACAGCGCTTGGCCTGATGAGTGTGCCATAATGTGATTTGGAAATAAGATGAAGAGTCGTGCATGTGTATTTGGCAGCCATCGAGTGTCTGTGATCTGGCCGAGCACATGACCGTAGGGTAATGTTCCCCTCTGCCACCATTAACGTCAATAGCATTACATATTCCTCAGTCAGTACTGAGCTACCTGGCATCTGGGTGGCTTGACATTCAACCCTATTTCTCATTCAGTTCCTCAAGGTGTCACTTTAGACGTTTCCCTGGTAACAAAGACTATTTGCTGACAAAACACATTTTTAATGCAAAGGGTGATCCTGAGGATATTTTAAAGTTGGAAACCATTAATGGAAACTAATATGAGAATTGACTGAAAAATATGTCATTGGAATGACAGCGTTTTAATGATGTTTGTTTTAATGATCATGGCTTCACACATTAGTGAATTTGAAATGTAATTGAAGCGTGGACTTTTAGTTTTAATTTAAGTGGCTTTGAAAATTTATTTATTCATTAATTTTTTTCAGGATCTGTTAAGTCTTTTGACAATTGACCATATTTTAATCTTACTTGAAAATGGTTGCCTGAAGTCTGGAACCTTCATGCTGTTCTAATTATGTCCTAAATAGTAAATGCTCTATCAACTCTTTATTTGAATGAAGCAGTTAACTCCAATTACCATTTTTCAGTCAAGATTATCGACAGTATCTATTACTGTGTGGTAATGACAGTTACTAAAGGTATCAATTGTTTTCTTCTAAGTGGATGACATATATGGCCATGGTTAGACTGCAGTGTCCATTCCAAGAACATTGGCTACACATAGTATTTTTGTATTCTTGTAATAATGCTTATTTTCGGAGATACGCATGTTGACAATTGAAACAATTAATTAAAACTGCTTCCATATATATTTGTTTACATGCATTGGTGCTGATAATTTGGTAAGAAACAGGGTCACACCGTAATCTTTATTTTTTATTCTATCTATCCAAAGCGATTTTTGCACTACCTAAAGTTTTATTAAGTTTAAAAAGCTGAAACACTTCAAGCATGTTTTTATTTAGGCTTAGTCATAGGCAGTTTCAAACACAAAAACAAAAAACTGGTATTTGAACAGGGGTGTGTGGACTTTTCATATCCCCTGTATGTCGTGATCATAGTAAACAATAAAATGAAAAAATGCAATACACCTGGTATGCCTAAACACAGAAAAGTGTGTTCAGTGTGTGTATCCTGACGTAATCACACCCTACAATCATGCAGCATTCAGTTCATGCTGTATAAACAAATTCCATTTCAACACTGTGACTCATTTAATGCACACTGTGTAATTTAGCATGGGTGTAAATATAGCCCGCACTACCGACTCGGACCATCTTTTGTGGAAAAAAAAGACGGATGCATTATCTAAGCATCGTAACTCAAACGCAAAATAACAAGGTGATAAATGGCGAATGGTTGTTTTCCTTTTGTAATCCTTGTTTTAAATCTGTCATCATAAACAGCCACCTTATCATTTTGACAAAATAAGTTACCTGTGCACCTGCAGAACTATCTACCATTGCAAGGCCATATACAATATGAGCAGTGTATTATACCCGGAAATTATCTATTCGAGAGGCCAACAGGATTTAATGAGAAAAAAAGCAGAGCAGCTAAGTGAATTAATTAGATTTTAAATATTTTGTTTTGTTTAACTAGCGGGTGTTCACTACTGGGCACCCCTCTGTGGCCATGAAGAGTACGACAACACATTCATATTTGAGATGGCAAGGCTTTTAATTTTTTTGTAAATAATTTCATTTTAGAGGTTTTCAAATAAATGCAGCATTAAACTTTGCATTGTCAAGAATTTGAAACACCAGTTAAGAATCCTGCAATTGGATCAGGCTAGGTTAGAGTTACTTGGCCATACTCAACAAAAGGGGGCACAGGACAGATGTAAAGGATAAAAAGAGCTTTCTAATGGCCCTCGACCTCCTTTTCCAAGTGTCGGGGCTCTGTCGCCACTTTAGAGGCATACACGGGAAATGAATCAGCCTATTGTTGCATTTCACCTGCTGGGCCAAAGCCCCACTCCGATCCCTGACACTTGTTGAACTGACTAACCCACGATTACGTCATTGGAGTTGGATGTCTACCTGACAGCCTCTAAGCGACTGACAACATTTTCTCTGTCCTTCCACATTTCTGTCTGTCTTTCTGTCATTCATCTCCAAGACCCTGCTCAGACGCAAATATTTCTTAGGCTTCTTTCTGGATTTCCAACTCTGACAAATTGCCCCTCACTTGCTGACAGATATTTTTTTTTTCATCAGTGCCACTGCTCATCTTTTCTGAATGGAGAATTGTGCGTCCCTCCAAGTAAGCCCCGCAGGTGAATGCATGCTGAAAGACGACCCCCTCCTCCTTATCAGTCAATGGACGTTATTCTATCAGCGTCTAAGACCTAGAGGAAGGCTTAAGTTTTTAACAGTTATGAATAGGTGCTTTGCTTGCTTCCTTTTCCTCCAGCCTTTAGCACCCCGGGGCAGATAGTATGGATGTCTTTACTTGAACCTAATAAAAACTCAGTGAAGAACATGCCTGAAGGTAGTAAAGAAGTTATAATGACGGAGACATGCAATTGTTCTCAAAGCTTGTGACATTCAGTTAAATGATTTGTCCAGAAATTGGACATGGGGTTGCAAAGTTTTACAAAAGCCATGACAATTTATATGCTGCATGCAACTCACATTTTACAGTCAAAATTATCTGGTGTTTATTTATCTCATCGTAAAGGTTTGTTGTCAGATGTTTTCAGCCATTCATGACAAAATATCAAAAACAACAATGGTCATTTTCCTTACTCTTAAATGGTCTTCATTATTTAAACAAGGGAATGAGAAACAAAGTTTGGCAGCAAAGATATTTTTCAGTCACTTGCTCATCGAATCTTATTTTTTCGTAGTTGCTGTGCATTAAACTCTTCAATACCTCTCACAATATGAGAAAAACAATTTTGTTAGCGTCTTTAAACAGGCCATAGATGTGTATCTGAGTTTGAATGATTGGATACAACCGCCCTGAGATTGACCAGCAAGTAGTCGAGGATGCACACTGCATGAATGGCATTTGAAGAAGTCTCCGATCCGCTGAGTGACAGTTTGCATTCCAGTTCATTTGTCATTTTACTTCACCAGCTGCCTGCAGATGAAAAATGATGATACGGGACAGCTATTTGTTATGATTTGACTTGGTGCCTTGTTTCTAAGCGACTCCTATGTGTTCCCGTATTAGCAACTGGATATATAAGCTAAAATGACATGTATTGATGGGACATGAAGTGATCCCGTGGATTCCCTCGGATCACAAGTGATGGGGGAGAAAATACCACAGTGAAGAAACAACTGTAATTCACCAGGCATGTTCAATCCTGATATTATGTAGTCTGTTTAAACAAGGAAATGAGCAAAATGTGAAAATATTACTATCATAACCACATCCAAAACTCATAATTTCTATGCAACACTTTAATTGTTGTGATGAATTGATAGCAACGTTGAATTTAGACTTGCAGTGAATACTTCTTTTGCAAAGCGTGTCATCGTCATAACTGAAACTCTGCCTGCATACATGATTTATACCAGTGTTCACACCCAGCATGATCACGGCAATGTGTCGACAGACATGCCAAAATGTCACTCTTCACGCACATGCACAAACACTTGGCTTTGAAAAGCAGTTATGTAATTGCTATTTAATTCATAGGCTCAGAGCAAGTTTAAGGCATTGACTATGCTGCACAAACAGGCGTAAAGTTTTTTTTCTCCAAAGGACAGGTTACTCTGAAAACACTGCAGAGCATTTAATTAGTTTTGTAGAGGAGCTTCATGCCGTTTAAATTTGGTGAAAGTAATAATTATGTATTGTTGACAACGCAGAGATCAAGTCCACTACTCAACCTAAAGCATTAAATGATCAATGCGAGAAGTGCACAAAGTTGCTTTTGGTGCAGAACACTGTATGTAAATCAATTTCAAATCAACCCTTGTTAAGTTGAGTTTCTGGTTTCTCGTTTCTCACTGTAAGAACTAAACATAGATGACGCCATTTGTTAGCTTAATTTAAGGTAACTTTAGATTAGTTGTGGAGGTTAGAAATATATATATTTTCTCAAACTCTGATGTCCCCTGATTCCCCCTAAGTAGAGTGTATTTATTTATTTATTTATTTATTTATTTATTTATTTATTTATTTATTTATTTATTTATTTATTTATTTATTTATTTATTTATTTATTTATTTATAGTATTTTAATTCTTAAAGGATAATACATTTTTGGTTGCATTTTCTACAGCATGCAAATAACAAATTCACACAAATGCAGAGAGGGAGCGATGTAGGGGCAGCGTAACTGTCACCCATTCTGCACCTGAGATGAGTTTTTTTTATTGCTCAAGTGTACCTAAGAGGAAGTCGAATTTCTCCAACAGTTCAAGTCTGTTTTATTATTTTGATTGTTTTACTGAAATTTGAAGTTATTTCAGACTGAGTCATTGTCACCCAATATCATGAATTTCAAAACTATCGTGCGCATCTGTAAGTCAGCCCTATATGGAAGATCAAGGACAAGTAAAACACATGTCAACATTGCGTGGAATAATGCACTTTTGGACAATCTTGTCAACGACCCTCAAGTTGAGACTTGAAATCTCAAGGGAGCCGCTCTCCTCCGAATGGCTTTATTAGTGATTCTGCAGTCATTGCCGCTGCTCTTTAAAGGAGCAACACTTAGAAGTGTGATGAAGTAACGCCAGGCCCATTAGCCTGATTCGCGGCACGGCACCAAGCCGCGAGTGTGGAGTGATTTTGGCAGCAGCTGACCTGACACAATGCAGCCTACATGCATCAAATGAGGAAATGTAACCACGCAATCCTTTCGAACGCCTAAGATGTGCAGAAGAAATCATTAATAGAACCTCAGAGGGATAACATTTGGGCTTCTCGTCAGCCTCGATCATAATCTATTTCTCATCCTGCTTAAGAATAGTACGCAATTTGGGAGGATATTAATACGTGACTGGAATCATGCGTCCCTTTGAAATTGGAGATCTTTCTTGGCTCTCCTCCTTGCGAACATGGGACATACACATAACAGATCTCAGGTCAGCAGGGTGTTACTATATTTCAGCTTTGCACGTTTTCATTCTCTCAATGATAAGAAATCCGCAAAATGATCTTTCCTCTGATGTTGTTTTGGAACAGACACATTGCAAGCAGTGTGTGAGTGTGTCTGGATGTAAATTTGTGTGTAAGGTCAATCATTCATGCCTGCCGCAATGATTCAGAGGTGCTGAAAAGCAGGCCACTAAGCCTCACAAAGGCCTTTGCCATCTTTTCACGCACATTCCACAGATTAACACATTATGAGATGCTGAAGTCCCTGCAAGGCCAAATTAAGCATGTGACAGGGGTGTGTGCAAGTGAGTTTAAGAGTGCCCTGTTCGTTCGAGGAATGTCCCCAGACTACTCGGTGAAGCGTAACTGCATCGAAACTGAGAGAGTATCACCTCAGCTGAGCAGCGATACTGACAGGCCACAGTTAGTGTGCGCACGTCTCACATTCACTTGACTGGAGTCTTTTGCCTCATCTGTCATCTGCCGCGGCAACTTGAGCGGAAAGGAAATTGCATGCTACGATCTGAACGTTCGCTCGCGTGCTCCGCTCGCGTTGCTCTCTTTGAGTTGATCGAGTTCGAGAGGTCAAATTAGACCATTGACGTTGCACATACAAAAATATACGTAGAATTTATTTTCAGAGGAAAATGCACTAACTGAAAAAAGAACTAACTCTAAGATAGAACATGATGGTGGATCTCAAATTTGTTTGGTTTTCAAAATAATCGGCATGATATTAAAGAAGGTAAACTCTTTGTGATTACCTTTCACATTCTTAATGTTTGGTAGAATTATTAAAATTATTGGCTAGAAAATGCATTTTTGACATCTATCTGTATTTTTGCAGTATTTTTGATCACATTGGTCACCAGCTGATTGCCTGGTTTGACAGAGAACAACAGTGCGATGAAAGATTCCAGTAGAGGACCAACAAGCTGTGAGCCTGACAGCAAAGAGAGCATTGTGGTTAACCTCTTAATTGATGTAAAGAATGGTCCCGAACTCTGCTGCCAGTGGTGGAATGGAAATGGCCACAAGTTCAATGAAAGGTAGTCACTCAAGTAATTAAAAATAAAAGACTCGAACGTAAAAACTGGCGTATCCTGAATTGCGTGCCAACGCAAGCCTCATTGCGTTTATGTGGAAATTTGGTCCCTCTCTCTGTGCCATGCTGAGCATTCCAGTGTACCAAGGCCGCTTCCTTTGACATGCGCTTGACACACCTAATACTGCTCAGGCTGAAAGTATACTAAACTATGTGCTCCTGGAATCATGTATCGCAATTCAAGAATGTATCTCTGATCTTTATTCTACCTTTTGAAAATCATACCGCTACCCTATAGAAGTCCTGCTCAGCACAGAGACAATTAAGATCAAGGTGGAAGGCATAGTGGAGCCTAATAATTAGAAGACAATGAAGGAAGTATCTGCAAAGGCTACACCAGATGATGCAAAACAACCATTAGCAAGCACAAAAGCAAGATCAGGCTAAATCTGGGAGAATTTTTGATGAACTGACAAGCAAAGACTAAAGTGATGGAAAGATAAAGCTTTGAGAAATGAACATCTGCTAATAATCCCAAATATAGAAACTCATCAGTGAAAAGTGGAGGTAATATCATGGCTGTGGTTTGCGTATCTTCTTCTAGAATGCGTTCATTAATCTCCACTAATAAACAACATGATGACCGCTGAAAAATAAACTGAGAATGGAGAAAGACGCAACCAAACTGATGGTGATACCATTCGTCATGCAGCAAGATAAAGATGCCATACTGCAGAAACTATGGTGGCTTCTTTTGGCTTTTCCCCTTAGGGGTCGCCACAGCGAGCTATCTGGATAAAACAGATGGTTCGCATGAGAAGTTTTTGGCACATTTTTTACACCGGATGTCTTTCCTGACACAGTCCTCTGCATTTACCTGGGCTTTGGACCAGCACAGCTTGTGCCCCCCTATGGTTGCACCTGGTTCTCCGACCGGGAATTGAACCTAGGCCATGCCAGTGAGAGCGCCACATCCTAACCACTGAACCCTCAGGAATATATTGCGGAAACCCTAGCAAAGTTTATTCAGAGTAAGATAGTAGAAGATTTTAGACTGCTCAAGCTTCAGGTTAAGAGCTTACAGAGCATGCATTTTACCTCGTATCACAATTCAACTCAGTCTGATCAAATGTGGGAGTGATGGATGCCCAGCAAGTGACAGTGAGAACAAAGGTCAAATGAAATGAAGGGAAGGAGCTAAACTATTAGTTGCTGGTATTACATGCTGGATGAAACTTGGCCAGCTTCCCTTGTGAAACTGGCTTGCTCTGCTTCAACGACTGACTGGTCCTTTGTCCCTTCAGGCTGATTTACACCCAAGGACTTTTTCCACACTTTGTTTGTTTGGACGTTCCCTGGCAACGACAGGTTGTTTTGCACTGTTACCTGTCCTGTTTGTCTCTCAATTGTCAATTGTCTCAGCGTATATATTGCCAACGACAAATGTTGTATTTAAGAGATGAGTGGCCTGATAAAGAGCAATCTTGAGTCAGAGCCTCACTTACCGACGCCACACTGCACACTTGACAAATTTGTTTCCCAAACCTTTTATTCGGAGCTTCAATTGCGCTCATTATTCTTTTATCTACTGCTATCAAAACACAGTAAAAAGTGCACTCCGACTGACTGACGGTGACTCGAGTAACGCTAAACAACAGCTTGTACAACAGTTGGGTGTGGTTTTAGCAAGGTTGACTAATGCCATCATCCCTTTAATCTCTTATGAATGTTTTAATTCATTTATTACATAAAGTGTGATTACAGTGTTTGAGTCCCCAGCAGGTTCTCTTTCAATAGATCTCATTTTATAACCTGAAACACATAAAAGCACTGCAAATATGTCATAAGAGGTTATAATGTCCAGTAATTTAATGACAAATGACTTCTCATATTTTATTGCCGTAAGATGTGTTGCACCTGCAATTCTGCAGCGCTTTTAAGAGGGGTTGTTAATTGCGAGCTTCCACTCCCCTCCACTATTCCATTACCAAACCCCGATATTAAAACTCATTTGCACAGTTAGACATGTAAATAACTCTCAGTTTTTATGAACTCTTCTTGACACAATTGTTTTACAATTATCCCACTGCACCTTTTCAAGATAATTGCATTTTAGTGGATCACGATTCATACAGCTGCTTGTAAAGTGCTTGCAGGCACGCACGCGCGCACACACACATGCACGCACACGCACACACACGTACACACACACAACTAGGCAAAAGCCTCTAGGGCCACATTCATGCACTCTCAGAGCCATATTTTGCCAGGGTATGAAGTAATGTTCTAAAATTCAAAACACATTCCTCCATAAGTGCTTTAAAGTGCAATTGCACCATTGGAGATGACATATGAAACAGTTAAAGTAACATTATAACTTTTTTTTAGGTCTATGAATATTACAGACTTTCTTGTACTTAAATGTGGAGGAGCTGGACTGTGGTCTTCTAAGCGGCTGTGAAGTAACAGGTGCTGCCCACTGTCTCTTCTGATGGATACTATAGCTGTTCTCTGGCGGGGATTCTCAGAGGAAGTGTAATCCAACTGTAATCTCTGTCTAATTCGGGGAGGATTTGGTTCTTCAGATGAACAAGTGGAAACCTTTGCAAGTGCATGAAAGATGAGCTCATTGAAAATGGCATGAGATGAAAACCATTGGCACCGGTTTGTCTTTGTAATATCCATCCAAAATTTATATTGTATGCTTCCGTTGTGAGGACAAATGCTGTCATAGTGGGAGCACTAACTATGCCTTTTATGTCCTCCACAGAAAGTTCTTAAATCCTAATGAGCGGGAACATAAATGTTACATGAATTCTAAATACACAGTACCTCCCATTGTACTAATAAGACACACATTTACTGTGACAAATAAAAGCATTGTCTGGAAAAGAAAAACATGCATGAACACATACGTGCACAAAAGTCCAGTAAACTTATGTGGCTCATTAACAAATAACCATGACTGCATGATTACAGGATTAGTACATTTTCATATTATAAAGTACAATGAAAATCAAGTGCATCTTTTCAGGTAAAAGTATTATTTTGTTTAGAAAACAATTAAATACAAATCATATTAAATAATAAAAATCAAATTTCAACCAAATCGTTCAGGAAAAAGGCAATAATGAACAAATCTTCAGAAAAAACGGCCATGATGCACTCCAACAAAATATTGTATGTGAAGATCTTAAAAGATAAACTCAATGTTTTTTGTTTTGCCTTTTTGTGTGGCCACAGATGCACCTCAGTAATAGCAGAGAAGAAAATGCAAAAACTTGAACTCAAACTACATTTTGAACTTTTATATACTATGTTTATATACTGTTTAGAATGTTAAAATGTTATTTACTACATTCCCAGTACAAACAGAGGTTATTTGACTCTGTCGTTTGTCTTCACAAAAACACAGCAAATCCATTTCGTAGGAAATTCGTACGTACAACACTATACAATTGAGAACAGGTTTCTCAATTGGCTCAAGAGCAATTCTAGTTAAAGGCTTCTTCTGATGACATCACCCCTGTCAACTTCATTGTGCACTTGTCCTAAGTAAGACCTCCAATGTTCCTGATGCTTTGCTCTTTGCTAAGAACATAAATGCCCGACAATAGGTCATTGCTCCCTTGAGTAACTTTAAAGCAGCAGTTCACGGTGCACTGTAATGCATTACAGAAAAGGAACATTCAGATGTGCCTCTGAAGTCATACCAACATTTATGGGAAATTTATGCCTGCAAAATCACACAATACTTCAGACTTCTAATCGATGTCATATGTACACTTGATGATTTTTATCTTCTGCAAACATGCACATGTTCAGTTGTTGACAAAGAGAACAGTGTAATTTTTTTGTTTTTCTTTTACAGTCCACAGACATTAACACCTTGGCGTGTGTGCAAAGTGCATTTATGACAGCTTAATAACAACGTTTTGTCATCGATCATTAAAATGAGTGTTTTATTGTTCATACCGCATTGTCATCGTCATCATTAAAATGCTTTATTGTTCATCTCTCATCATGCACCTCCTGCTTTTCATCCCCATCATTCACAATGACGAACGTTATTTTAGATTTAACAGTTTAAAAAATGACAAAAATCACAAAAGGCTTTATCATGGCGATGGTTTGACCCAATAGAAGAGATTATTTTTTATTTCATTCTTAAATAGCCTGATGCCTGTTGCTAATATTTTCTTTCTTTTTTTTATTGTCAATTTGACCCAAAAACAGATTCTATTCCACAATTGAAAAGAGGAAAAATTGTCAGTTTCCTGTACAGGTGATGATCAACTTCTTATTTAGCGTCAAATAATCTCATGGAACTCACTATGTATTGCAAAATCATCCGAGAAATCAACGAATGGCCGACTTAAATGCTGAACTTTGTGATGAATGTTAACAGTAACAACTGACTGCTGACTGAACAGGATGCTTTCTGCTGACACGTTTCATCAGTTTAACTCAATCTGAGTATAAGGCTCACCCAGCAGGTTGCTGTCGACACACATCAGGCAGCATATGAAAAACCTGCACAACGAACCCGCAGGGACGCAAGCATACACCTATCTGTATAAACACACACACACAGGATTACTGTCACCGGGTTTGGTCCATCAAGAGTGGCTGAGCAATCAACATGTGTACATACAAGTGCCAACAGTTTTCTTTCACCTGAGGACAAAAGGAAAGGGGAGGAGATTAAACAGAAGGTACCAAATGTTTCTTTATATGGAACTTCTTTTTGCAGTGCTCATTTCATTATTTTGGAGAAGATGGATTTACTGTCTCCATAAAACAAAGAATCCCTTACGAGCATCCTTGTTTAACAGGCAGAGAGAAACAAAAGACCTTATGTGATGGAAATCTACAAGCAACTTTTTTCCCCATGAATTTGAATGTGGGAGGTCTCAAACCTTACTTTGAGGTTTAATCCAATTATGAAAATGATCATTTGTGCGTGCACTGGTCTGGAAGAGCCAGCGAGACCTTTGTTCTCAGTAATTCACACTTAATGTTATTTCCCTAAGTGGATAATGCAAGTTGTTTGTAACCCTGCACATGACAGTGACACCCAACCATGATAAATACACATACAGCCTTAAAGTCATGTGTGGAAGAAGCACGAGCAAGTACGTTTGCATGTGCACAGATCACATTGTGCAAACAATAAATGTATATTTCTCACTGGAATGTCAATTTTTCTGGCCTGTCCTACCTTGGTATTAGAGGCTCAGTAAATCATTGCTGTCCTTCAGATTTTGTCAGTCAACACACAACACTGACTTGCTTTGTGTATTGTCACTCAAGCACAAAGACTTTTACTAGATTTGTTCTTAACTGTTTGTATCCGAGACTGACTTTCAACAATGCTGTCATTGAGCCGCCACTGTAAGCAGTTCAGTTTGGCCATCCATCATGCATTAACACTGACAACAGGTTTTATGGTCTGAAAACATATTGTGACATATCTTAAGATCCTAATATCTTACATATAGCCTCGCGATACTGGAGGGACAGCTGGAATATAAATTATAATATAATTAGATTGTCCATCAATCTTATTTTAATAATTGTTTTCCTCAAGATTTTCAAGAGCAAATCTTACCACGATGTCCTGTAGGTGGTGCAAATAGCTACAGTCTTCCATTGTTCAGAAATTTCACAATGCTAACTAAGGAAATGCTAGTTTAATAGTTCCCTTCGCCCAGGTCGCACCCCTTTCCAGAAACTATTGACTCATGCTTGTTATAAACATAACTCTGTTGGTATCCCATTATATGCCAATTTTCTAACAGTCACAGTTCTCAACCGATTATGTCCTCATAACATAGGTGCACGATCTACCTGTGACACTTCTTTTGCATTGTCCTATGAAAAAATTTCATAGGACAATGCAAAAGCAATTAGTTGCAAAAGCAATTAGCTGACTACTGATGATGATGATGATGACTACACAATTTATGCACAGTGACCAAATGTAACAAAACTAAATTCTCAAAGCTGCACTGAATTAAACAGCAACTTCATAGATTCAATGCGTTATTGCCCATAATAATGTTTGTAATTTCAATCAATGTTAATCTTCACATTAAAACCAAAAGATGACATGTTTATTGACTTATTCAAAGCCATTTTCGATTCATAAGATTTGATAAATAAATAAATAAATAAATAAATAAATAAATAAATAAATAAATAAATAAATAAATAAATAAATAAATAAATAAATAAATAAATAAATAAATAAATAAATAAATAATATATCTGTGGACAAAAATAAATAAATTGACCAATTTTGGACACAGCAGGTTTCAGTGACAATGTGAAAAAATTACTGCGTTGTCTAAAAGCAAATAATAAATAAAACAACAATTAGTATTTACTTGGGTTATTTTCGTGAAACATGACCTCATTAAAAAGGTGGCAAAGAGTCAATGCCAGACTTAGAAGACGACGTCAGACAAGTTGACCTTCGACACCAACAACAAACTTCTTCGAATGCTGCTTGAGATGGAAACCTAAGAAAACACTCTCCCCTATGCCTTTCTGTTGTTTTTGGATCACCCTCTTCTGTCCACCATGAAATTATTTGCCCTTGCAAAGCAACTCACAGATGCCTCCTGGACTATTTTCTCTTTAAAGTCTACGTATATTTGTTTGAGTGTTCATTTCCTTATGTGTCTCAAATCTTCAAGGGTCATCAGCCAGCCTTTCCCCCACCCCCACCTTCCCTCTCTCTGACATCCCAGAATGGCAAAGCACAAGAGTGAAGTGAGGATTAAAGCAAAGTGTCCTCTCAGATGACTGCTCCATCTGCCCCAGGATCGAGTTATAAGGCGTTGTGATATTGGCTGATTCATTTCAATCAGCAGCAGATCCGATTCAAATAGACCCCTCGACAGCAAAGAAAATCCTTCTGAGGCCCTGGTACCATTTCACCAATGGGGGAAGAAGAAAAAAAATACTTGTGACATTTTCCTTTCGCTTTATTTTTATTCTGGTGAGCAAAAACATTGGATGTTCATTCGATCCATCATTCCAAAACCTGGAGTGATTATAGTCTTCTTTTTTTAATTAATCTCTTTCCCCTCCAGTTTAATCGCCAGTCAGGAAGCACCAAGACCCCATTAATCAAGAAAATTGGATCACTCCCACCCACTCTGCAGGAAAGAAAAACATCATCAGGGCTTTAATGCATTTTGTCAATGCATTAACAGTGGTTCGATTGTGTTCATACTTTGATCCTTAAATGACTGAGGTTTTACCCCTGGGCATGTTCATGTTGTGCCTCATTAATAAACTGGTCATGCAGGAAATACTAAAACATGTCTTTCTTTAATTGATGTCTGTCTGGTAATTACCGTTTTCTTTGACCTAAAATAGTTTTGTGAGTGTTTTTCATTCATAACACATTTCAACTCACTTCAAGTTCAAGCTATACATCGCTACTCATTATTATTATCTTTATTAATGTCATAGCGTGTATTTTTAAAGAAGACCTGAGGACAAAGTCGATATAAAATGTATGCATTCCAATTAATAAAACAGCACTAGAATTTAATTCATTGTATGATAACTACCCATATTCGTTCATGTGGGTCACAGTAAGCTCTCAATGCGGTATCCCAGGTGACACTTATTCGCCTACAAAAGAAACTGAATAACATTTTTTAATTCACAAGTGATGTCACCCCAATTAGAAATGCATGATAAAAATTTGAAGACATTTAATTTAGCGGTATATAATTTCAAATGGAGCTAATACTATTGTCTATTATGCATGTAGGCTCTAATAAATAATGTGCTTGTGATTATTTAATACAACATGTTAAATACTAAGTCATGGCTTATTAATAGGAGACCGATTTAAACAGGCTAAATCGGGGAAACTTTGCGAGTTTTCTTCCACCATTTCCACATAAATAAATCTTCAAAAGGATAACATTTAGTGTTCCATTTGTCTGGCGTGAAGCGACGTGCAAATCTAGCCAAATTGTTGGTATTTTTTCCACAAACCTATGCAAGCAGGTGCAGCGTGGTGTATTAAAAAAAAATGTTTACACCGTTGTGGGTGTGAACACAGCCGACTTGTGGCGCCAGCAATTAGCAACTCTCATTTCCTTTAAATGCTACGCGTGAGTGGCAGGCCGATTTTCACTGACATGGCTTAAGAACAGACTAATTTGCTTGAGCTGTGCGGCTGGTTGAGGCATGCAAAGTACGTTTACAACAAGGAACTGTAAACAGACCTCCACGGGTGGATGATAAATTGGCCTGGGAGATTAGCGATCTGTGAAGTGGGCACTTGCATACTGCCTTCTACCTTGATCATTTCTGTCCGTGTGTGAACGCTTGCACGAAGGAAAACCACAAGGGACAATTTTTAAGCAATAAATCTGTAAACAGGTGGTTACATCCAGAAGGTGCTTGTACTGTTCTGAGACAAGTTTGAGTCATGGAATCGAGGATGGATAAACAGTGAGTCAGTTACTCGTATTCAGTCTGAAGCGCCAGCACTTTCAAAGTAGATACTAAATATGTATGAACAAATGAACCAAAAGTCTTCTTAAATTACTTTAATATGCATACATGATACATTTATTTTCTTACAGGTAAGAGGAATTTACAGTTTCTTAAGAAATGCTAGCTGTTCGGCAAGGATTGTTATGTTTTTAATTTGATTAGTAGCTCTTTTATTTTTAAAACAGAAGGTGCTACTTGTGCAATGTATGTTGAGAAAAGGACATGAGAATAGCCATGCGATACATGAGACCACTTCCTTGCTCCAGCTTTACTATATGAATTGTCACTTGCTTGCTAAGTTATAGCTAACTTATTTTTAAACTTGAAAAATTAAATTGCACAAATGCGCCGCTTGTCATAAGAATTTCCATCATTTCCTATGGTGCTCAACCTATGGACTTAAATTGACCACGTCTTATCTACCTACATGTCACATTGTTAATGCATCAATTGTCAATCAAAAAAAACAATAATTTCTCGATTTCCCTACTGTCTGTGAAAGTGTGAAGCAGTTTAATGAGAAGGCATTCAGTCTAGAAAAGGTAAAACAGCCTTAAGAGCAGAGTGATATACAGTATGTTGTCAAAGAACGGATGTCTTTCACTCGCTCCTTCCATTTGCCAGCTGTTGACACTGTGACAGAATGTCTTTCTGTCAGTTAACACATACGCATACACACATTCTGAAGCGTAAATGTGCCATTATATGTCTCGTCCATCTGCCTTGCCCTGTATTTCATCGGCTTTAAGTGCTTATGAAATTATCTATATTCCAGCCATGGCTCAGAGCCTTTTCCTTTTGCTTCACCAGCTTGCAATGTTGTTTGCGCGCGCACTGCTCGGGGCAAATAGAGCTCGTCGTGTCAGGGCCCAGAACATCCCACCTTCTCATCCTTGTTACATCCCCTCCTCATTCACAGCCAAACACACACAGACACGCGCGCGTCCACATACACACATACTAAGAGCTCATGAATGTGAGCTTGTGAGTGACTGACTACATGAATGCGTTTCAACCTGTGCACACAGCCTCTAGTGCATGGCACAGAGCCAGCTGAGTGCAGATAACATCTTGAAAGAAACATTACAGTATTGCATACTCATTTCAAATTGCTCAAATGTTTATAGCAACCAGCGTCACAACAGGTAGAGAAGGGGATGAACCTTTGGCAGGCCTTGCAGGTCTCATTTGTTCATGGAAGCGATCATTTTGATGGCCCATGACAGCAAGTTACGAGTGACTGACTCACTCAAGCGCGTCTTCAAGTAAAAAGACGGTTTTGTTTGCAGCAGAAGAAGAAAAAAAGCGTGGATGGGCAAGACAGAAAGAAGTGAAGGAATGTAAACATTTATATTTACGTATTAGTTTAACGTATTTTTATCAGTAAATATTTGTTGGGAAATTTGTCAGTTACTTTGTAAACATGATTCATGCATATAGATTATATTATATTTGTATTGTATTTGTTCTGTTTTGCTGCAGAATTCATGGGGTCTATTTTCATTTAAAAAGTTGAGAGAAAATACTCCAGGCATGGTGTTTCTTTTAATTTTTAAGAATATTTCTGATTAAAATACACATATAAACAGTATTCCGTGGCAGTGAGCATTTATTTTAACATTGCGCCAAAGTGGACACTGTAAACTATCATTATCATCAGTATATATTTATTATTATTTCTGCAGTGTCCTCTGACTCTAAACATACATAATGAACTTTCTGCATGGTTATTTTTAATTGCCCCCATTAGAATACCACAAGCATGGGTAATCTTAATAATTCTGCAAAACAATAATGGTTGCATCAGATGTGACTTGCATAGTTTACTGTTATTATGAATGAAATTCATATGTAACAAGTGACTCTGAATAACTCAGCATTGACTCATCCTGTCTTGAACTGGATTGGTCATTAACAGTTGCTTTATTTAGTACATCTTGGAAAACACATGTTTTTTTATGATAGAGTTGCAGGAGAATATATTAGGGGTGTAACGATTCATCGATACACATCGATTAATCGATATAATGCTCTACGATTTATTGGCATCGATGCTAAACGTAAACATAGATTTATATCGTCGTGTTTGACCTCGGACATTAGACGCGACTTGATTTTGAAAGCCAGTTCATTGTTGCTTGCTTCCTCTTTCCGGGAGCAGTGCGCGGCGAGTTGTGTTGTGAGCAGAGCAGGCACGTGAAAGGGGAGTCGACAACTAGTACGCGGCTCCTAGGCTGGTGCTATGGCTAGTGTCCAAAAAGACGAGGAAATTGGCTCCCCTTTAGGCTTCAAGTCATTCTTTGGAAGCACTTTGGATTCCAAAGAAAAGATGGCTCAACGGACAAATCTCGCCGCACATTTAAAGAAAAAACACGACATCAAAGTTCAGTGTTAAAATAAGCACTTTGTATACTACAATACTCTTGTAATTTCCTAATTAAAGAGTTTGCAGTACCTTGTTGATTTTGCGTATGAATTGTTATAAATCAGGATATTGTTCTATATTTTTTATTTAAAAAAATATATATATCGATCGTAGAGCACTATATCGTGATATATCGTGAATGAATCACAGCAGGCTTTAAGATATCGGCAAATATCGTATCGTAGTTCTTTGTATCGATATGATATCGTATCGTGACAAAACCCGCGATTTAAACCCCTAATAAACAGTATTCTGTGGCAGTGAGCATTTTTTTTAACATTGCGCCAAAGTGGACACTGTAAACTATCATTATCATCAGTATATATTTATTATTATTTCTGAAGTGTCCTCTGACTAAACATACATAATGAACTTTCTGCATGGTTATTTTTAATTGCCCCTATTAGAATACCACAAGCATGGGTAATCTTAATAATTCTGCAAAACAATAATGGTTGCATCAGATGTGACTTGCATAGTTTACTGTTATTATGAATGAAATTCACATGTAACAAGTGACTCTGAATAACTCATTGACTCATCCTGTCTTGAACTGGATTGGTCATTAACAGTTGCTTTATTTAGTACATCTTGGAAAACACATGTTTTTTTATGATAGAGTTGCAGAAGAAGATATATTTTCTTCTTTTGCTTTTTTTCATTCATAAAAATATGGCTCGCAAAGTAGGCACAGCTTCCTGACCCCTGACTGCACCCTGACAGGAGGCAAACACAAAAAATACAGTATTTAAATTGCAGACCCTTCACAGCATCCTTGACATGTTCTGCTGTCAGTTCAGTTGACACAGGAGAACTAACTAAACATGTTGAGAAAATAAAAGCACATCTGAGTGTGCCAATCACCAATAAGACATATTTTTTCTTCCACAGTGGAAATATTTGAAGAAGGAAAAAATGGCACGACTGAGATCATTACCTGCCCGCTGGCTCAAGCCATCACACTTTAAGTGACGTTAAGCCTTTATACACACACACACGTACGCACACTCAAAAGATGCAAGTGATGGCAACAAGGGAAGTCCTTTCTGTCAGCACAGGAAATCATCTTAGCGCAAAGTTTGTGTCAAAAATGTGACGGCAATAGGATTTTCCGTCTACCAAAGTCAAGAGAAAAAAGAAAAACATGCACACGCACACAAATCACAAATGTTTCCTTGGTTCACTTGATTTAGTTCATTTGAACACGACCTATGAAACAAGCTTTCAACAAATACGCAATTGCTCAGTCATTCGGCCACTTGCTTGATCGCACATTACACAGCTGGCATTATGCACTCCGACCCGGGCCCTCTCTCTCCCACCAAACCCACTTGTCACTTTGACATGTCTACTTCTTGCTTTGAAAAATCCATTCCTGGTGTGCATTATATAGCCAAGACCGTCAAATATTTAAAATCATAAATAAAAAGACCAAATTGTGTATCTCAGTGCTACATGAAGACACAAAAAAAATTAGTTAAATTTCCTCAATTTTATTTTGTCAAGTGGTTGAACGAAATACAATCATCTGTATCCAAATACATTTTTAAGGTGACTACATCTACTTAATTTTTTAATTTCAGATCACGTTTGCCCCCACTTGACAAAATAAAACCGAGTAAATTCAACACACCGTTTTTTCAGTGAAGATTAACACTAAAATGATCAAGTGGTCTATTTTGTGTGAATTTCCGACCTTTGAGAGTCAAAGAGAGTTCAGCAATGATCTCGTACAATGTGTTGTCAGCAAAAGGCTTACAGCAGATTTAAGCATTGACCATAAAGTTTTACATTCAAAGTGATGAATGAGGTCCCACATGAAAATGTCAGACACAGCAGGAAAAGACAAACAGCTGGCCCCCTTTGCAGTATTTTGTATTGACGTCGACTACCGCTACTGTACTGTGTGTGACTATAGAGTCGGATCATATTCGCAGCGAGCTACTGATGGTAGTCTCCTCTCAGACGGCTCAACATGACATTTTTACATCCCATGCATTAAGGGCCAATCAGATCAAACAAGCACTTTTTAAGTTTAAGTATAAAATACCGTAATTTTCGGACTATAAGTCGCGTTTTTTTTCCATAGTTTGGGTGGGGGGTCGACTTATACTCAGGAGCGACTTCTATACATATATATGTTTTTTTTTTCACTTTTTTGGGCATTTTATGGCTGGTGCGACTTATACTACGGTGTGACTTATAGTCCGAAAATTACGGTACATGAAATAACATCAGTATGATGAATTTCCTAGCACAAGATAAAACCTGTATCCAAATACAATTTTAAATAGGAAAGTAATCTACGTTTAAAATGTATCTGGATCTAGATGATCTTATTTCATGCAATGACTTAACAAAATCAAAATAATGAAATTCAGCACCATTTTATTCAGTATAGTAACAAAAAAAAGAAGTGTAAAGTGTATAGAAGGTAAAACAGAATGACTCTTTTCATGACAGATGAGTTAACTGTGATATTTCTTTTGCATGTATGTCACCAGCATAAAATTGGCAGGTTTATTACCACCACCTCCTCAAAAGGTGGCTACTATACATCGCTGAACCAGCAATCATTGACTTCCCTCGCAAACCCCGCAGCAAAAACTAACATAAAGACACAGTCATTCTTAAGTTCTGTATATAATTATACACCCACTGATTGGTTTACAAGCAGGAGGGTCTGGAGGTGGGAGCAGTGTCATCTTTATCAGACACAGAGGCGGGCAGTTCTACTATGAGCTTCTAAATACATTAAGCAGAACATCCCCGCAGTACATCAGCGGGGACACACTGAAAAGTAATTTAATCACAAAAGTTATGTGTTTATACTTAAATATTATTCTGGTCACCATGAGTCAATCAGAGGACAAACATTTGGATTTTCCTCAACTTTTTTTTTTTTTGGAATGCAGAAGAAAAGCTACAGAGCGCAGGGAGAATATGCAAACCTCATAAAGGCTGGAGCCAAGATTCAAAATCGGAAATCAGAACTGAAGCTTTGACGTGCTATCCATTTAACCAGCATGCTGCTGCATATTCATATTACTACATTGTCTCACTTGCTGCTTGTTTGTTCCTTAACTTTAGATGAAAGCCAAAGATTTCAGTGCAAGTCTAGATGAAGGTGCAGCTTGATGAGCACTACAAAAAGTGAATAAAATAAAAAAATCCCACTATTTGGTGTGGCACTCTGGTTGTATTACAGTAAGTCATTAACAGACAAAATCCAGCAGCAGAACTGTGCCCCTGTGTGTGGCCGCTGGCTCTCATTTTAAACCATTTTACTGCCACCTCCAAGACCAGAGTGGAACACAATATACTATTTGCCTGATGTGGCCAGCTTGCGCAAATTTCACAAAAGCCACCTCATTGCAATCCTACAGTCTTTAAGTCGTCCATCAAAACTTTATCAAAGCTTTTGTTGAATGTGTTATTGCTTCTCTGATCACACTGTCACTTCCCTCGAGGGACTGAGTCATTCTGTTCCAGCTTTTTTATACGTGTGATTGATTCATACAATGCAGAGTCTGTTCTCGTGTCAGCTTGTCAAAATGCAATAGTTCATGTCATGGCCCTCGGCATCCAATAGTGATATACTTACAAGGCACAGTCTTGTGTCTGCTTGAGGCCCATCTGGTTGGCAATTAAGGCAATAATCCCAATGAGACACGTTAACAATGACACTTCCTGCCTCGCTATAAGTGGAACATGCTTGACATATTTGAATTTAAAGGAAATGCAATAATTTCAGAGGCACAGTCACACAAAGTAAATGCTTGCTTGTTTGTAGTCAGTTGCTATTGCTTGTCTGTAAGGCAGGGTTTGGCAGCTTAAACTTTTTATCAGTGAATATTTTTTTTATAAATGTTTGACTCAGCTTTAGAGGAGCTCAATCTATCTGTAAAACTATCTTCAGACTTTTTGTTGATCCAACGCTCCATTTATTCTACTATTTAAATATCTTGTGTCAGATTGTAATTTTGCTTTAATACCTTAATAGCCTTTGTTTATTCTGCTAAATCGAGAGTGATGGTGATATGTTCAGGGTAGATCTTGAATCTAAAAAACAGCAAAAAGTCAAACCATTTAGAAAATCTTTGACACACCTTCCAAATGACACATGAGACAACTTCAGTTTTGCTGCAGGGTCAAGACCCGAATGATGAAAGAGTGGTTTAACTACTTAATCTTTTTAAGAGTCAAGAAGAATGAGTCATGTCTCTTTAAAATACCTCGAACTGTGAGTGCTGAAATGATCAAAAAATGAATAACAAAGTTTGCTTAAATTAATTAAAAATTATTTAAAAAATATTGCTAGATAGCCAAAATATTGATACTGCCAGACATCGCAATATTATTTCCCGCTATAGCCCAAAACTTCATCCACTTTTAACCAAGGCAAAGGTGACATGTCACTCATCAAGGACACAGGCTTGGAAACCAGAAGTTCAAAAGAAATGGAAAATAGTTGAAAGACATGCTACTCTGAATCGTGACTACTGACAATGCAAGTGAAGCCCTCTGAAATGAAATCCAGGGGCTTGGTATCATAATATCCGCCCATCCTTTTTCTTAAGCACCTGTCCTAATGAGATGAGCACGGATGAGCCTGAAGCCTATCACATCTGAAACGCAGGGTACACCAAGGACTGACAAGACTGGTCACCAGCCAATCGCAATGTGTGAACAAACACACTCCCATTCACACAATTTGGACTATTTTCACATTTATGTTTTTGGAATGTGGGAGGAAGCCAGAGTACCTAATGAAAAAGCACACCAAGAACATACAAGTCTTAATGAGCAGAAGATATTTAGCCTTTGTTTCAAACCACTGCAGTGCAAGTGGCATGTAACATGAGTGAAACTGAAAAGCAATATGATACAAAAAGTAATTTTGGGGTCACGTTTTTTTCCGTCAGCTAGAGACAGCTGGAATGTAAAAGAGGAGAGTATAATTGCTGTATTGCTGTGACAACCGGCAGTACAAAATGATCTCTATTTAACCCAAAGGACAAGTGCGATATAATTTGAGTAGATTTATCACCTCATTCACCCCATCAAAACAGTTAATTTGGATGAAGTTATCGAAGCCACAAATGTTTCCCAACTAGTTAGGAGCAAATGCTCAACATGTAACAGCCAACATCACCACTTACAAGTCCTGTACATGCATAACATGAGACGAAGCAGTGCCCATGCCTGATGACTGCCACATTGTCAAAAAGAAAGACAATGGGGCATTTTGTGCACGCCATAGGAACTACCCACCTGTATTTACGTAGTTAAGCCCTGCTGTTGCTTCCAGTGTCAACATTTAGAAACAACTTCCTCTGTCAAGAACAAGCGTGCTACGCCCACTTAGTGTGTCAAATCAGGACTAATTGCCTGAACTAAGTTGACAGGTGAAGGTGCGCGATGGATGTCTTAGTGGGTGGGTCGGTATTGGGGAGGGTCGAGGCCCTGGCTTGACACCACTCCACTCCGGTGACCTGCGGGTGAACTTGGACCGCTGACAAAATAAGAGGTTCTCCAATTAGGCCGCCAGTGTGACACTGCAGGGCTCTTTCAGGAAGTTGTTCTTACCTCCCTGTACAACAATTAGCCAGGAGGGCCTCCTGCAGAGACCTGCAAAGTGCACAACCTTGAAACCTTGCCAGCGCAGACCTTTGTCATTTAAGGAAATGTGAGACGGAAATGTTTGCAGTTGTCGCCTGCAGTTGTCACAGATCTTGGTAGAGAAAGTATTTAAAAAACATGCTTGCAAAGAGAATGCCCTATCACTCTTTGACAAAATCAAGGTAACATCAATTTATTGTATTACTGTAACACTGTCTTGAAATGAACATTTTGCAGCAAACTTGGCTACAATAGGCGAAATAAACAAGTTGTTTTTGAATTTGCTTTCTTGTCTGTCCTTACGTTTGTAAAACAGAATCAGTCATGGCCCGGTTCCGAATGAAAGAATGCAAAAAACACGAACACACGACATACCCAAATGCAGTTCTTGTCTGTTTGCTTAAACCCAAGAGGCTTTGGTGGGTGCCTTGTAGAGACGTGGCTGGGAAAATATCCCAAGAAACATGTCGTGCTGCTGGCTAATATGGCAGCATGAAACGACTCGAGTTTTTGTTACCCCCCACCACCACCTTGAGTGTGATTTCATTAGGTGCTCAAAGGATTTACGGTGAAATGTTGAATCATACTTCCGATTTGTGTAAGTGCCTCCATTGTTGAAATGCACAGGTATAGGACGCACGTTGAGAGTGTTTACACAAGGCGTTAAAGTGCAGCACACATCACTCAGTAGTAACCCTCATTGTTTGCTTTAGAAATCATCCATGTCCGGTGTTTCGCACTAAAATTACACTTAGCATTCTTTGCTTTGCATGGGGTCAGAGTGGAGCCCATAGGTGCACTATAGGCCATTCGGTCTGTTGTACCAAAGATGATGAAAATTAAAAACACAGTGCTTTAATGCTTTGTTCACTTGAAGGATGCGCTCTGACATTTAATCTACCTATACTGTACAAAGCAGAATTTTTTGGATTGTCATATAAAAAACTGTAATTGTAAACCCTTTGCTGTGGCACATTAATTTAATGATATCAAGTGTGCCATTATCAGAAAAGCCAAAATTGTAGTCAAATATGAATCCTTTAGGTCTTACTTTTTTTTTTCAATGAGCCAAAGGGTCATTTATCAAAGTCACTCAAACAACACGCGGTAATACAAAACAAAACGAAATATATGTTTTATGCAAAAGAAAAAAAGGTGAATTAAGATAAAAATATTATTTTTAGTTTGACGTAAATTAAAATAAATAATTGAATAAAACAAAATATGATCACCAATATGAATCCAAAATAAATAGAGGGTGGTAAAATTATTTTTAAATTGAAATACAAACACAAGGAATCACAATTAAAAAAAAAAAGAAATGAAAGAAAGCAGTTTCACATTTCCAGTCATGCCAGTATGTGTGCATGTGTGTGAGAAATTGCTTTAGTGACACAACACACCGTTCAGTCAAACTTTCCGTGAGTGTTGAGTGATCTTGTGACTGATCCAGTCATATTACAATTGAGATGAACAGACTGGAAGAGCCCGAACAGTATCAGGCCTTGAAACCAAAATGTTGTGGTATAAAGTTTACATTCGACATGACTTGCATTTTTACTGTGATGGTTTTGATAGTTTTTAGTTTCATCATGTTTGTCCCAAGTTCAATTTTACGCACTCTGTTTTGGTTTTTGCATCCTCCTGTTCTTGTCAGCCCAGTATCTTACGCAGGTTGTCCTTGTTTCGTCAGTTTGTTTGTATTTAGCTCCCTGGTTTCATTCAGTCTCATTGCTCTTGCTTATGTTAGAAGACTTGCCATGTTCCTATTTGTGATTCCATTGCCAGTTTTGGTTTGCTAGTTTGTGTCAAGGTTTTTGGATTTTTTTTTTTTTTTTCTTTATCCACATGCCTTGTTTACCCCAGCTATTTTTGCTTGCGGAAATAAATACCCCATATCTTTCTTTCCTGCACTTGGGTCCACATTTTTACCGTAATAACCTCAACAACCAGTCATAAAGCATTCAGCCAAAAAAAATTTGATACAAACAATGAATCCCTGGTGTTGCTTTAATAGTATTCACGAGGTTTAAATGTAAAAACAGAACTCAATCTATGAAAACTCAAAGCAGTCACAATAATATTAAAGAAACTTTCATTGGTTTCCAATACGTGTATTTAAATCTATAAACACACAAACCTGAAAGAAGGAAAACTGAGCTCAGCAAATCAGCATTATTTACATCAGAAAAATACTGCATTTTTCATATGAAACAAAGACATGTGTTGGATTCATGATCAAGCTACAAAAATGCTTGCAAGGCAGCATAAACATTTGAAACATAGTCAGTTGCAGACAGTTCAAGATAGCAAAAGCCTGCAGGCTGAAAACGTCTGACACTTTAAATGTTGCAATGAATCTTTGGCAAAGAGGCTGTGATTTATTTCTTTGGAGAATCTCTGACAGCTTAAAAGTTCCTAATGGCTTTTGAGGCAGAAAGAGGAGCCATCGTGACACCGCAAGAGAGGCAAAAGATCCCGGGCGGCTGCAACACTAGACAGAAACTATTTTAATAATCCAAATTTCAAACAGCAGTTAAAAATACTGTTGTATATATAGATATAAAAAGGACCATATATCTTATAATTTACACATTTCTACAGTATTTGCAGGTATAATGTTTAACAAATATGTACTGTAAATCTTCCAAGAAAAACTCGAATGACACGTTTGAAAGTAACTAAAATATATTTGCTTCCCTCTGAAACCAACAAGGCACTGGAGCATTTCAGATTTTTTTGGCTGAGAAATAATGCTACATAGTCTAGTTACAGCACAGTAAGGCAGATCCTAACATTTTGGCACATGTATCACGTGAGGCAGCTTGGCGAAATCAACATTGGTGACATAAATCAATTCATTCCGTCATATCACTTGTGACTAGTTAAGGCCTATTTGGGATAGTATCATGAATGACTTTGTACAATTGCAATTGGGAAAAGAAACAGATGTACTTTTACATCGAGTTCACCTTTCCGAGCCTAAAGGTCAATTTAGACTGGGCAGAAGCTGTCTCAAAGGAGCACAATAAATCAGACAAATGCATAACTCATGTTGTGCTGCAGTTGCTACATTTTAGGTTAATATTTCAATCTGTTCAGCCGTCGACAGAATTCTTCCACTAAGTATAGTGGGTAAATAGGGATTTACACTCAGCAATAATACATTATATACACTTTTGTTTTTACTCCCACGCTCCATCAATTGAAGGATCGCCACCATATTTGAGTTTTAATTGACTGTTTTCACTGTCTTTGTGGTTATATCATTGTGTTATACGTAAATCACTTTGTTACAGCAGCAGCTGTTGTGAAATGCGCTGTATGAATAAAGACTAAACGGAATTAGGTCAAATACAAAGGAATAAAATGTGTTCTTTTTTTATCATGAAGGGGGGAAAAAAAAGTGTTGTTTATATTGAATGATTTAATGAGTGTATTTTCACTACCGGACATTTGTGTAGCTCCTCTGACAGCACAACACCTTTGTCTACAGTGACCCTGAGGCACAATTTGTTTGCAGGCTTTGAGGCGGGTATGAGTCTTTGGTTGTGTTCGTGTTGCTTAGCTCTCTGCATGAGTCTCTGAGGGTATTAGGAGAGGCATTGCCCGATCATCGCCCTCCGTCGCCCTCGCTGCATTCTGACTTTGCGGAGCGGCGTTTGGCACAGAGCTACACACTTCGGGATCCAGCTGAGGCGCCTTTTCTTCCTCGTGAGCCGGCGTGTCATTTCCTTCTGTCTTTCTCAGCTTCTCTTCCTCCTGCTTCATTCGCCGCTCCTCAGCTTCTATTTCCTCAGTAGTGGGAATTGAGTTCTTCTTGGGTCTGCCTTTAGGCTTGGTTGGTGCCTCCTGACCTCCTTTGAGCACCTACAAATACACACATCATCTCTGTGGGCTGTTCTTATAATGAATGGCCTCAGTCGTGAAAGGCGGTGAATGCTAGAGGTATATAGTCATTAAGAGAAGACATATGACTGCTGGATAGCCTTTTTGCACCCATTTATCTTTGGAGTCAACAATCTCACTTATTGACCCGACCCTTTTTGACAATGTGTTTGCTCACTTTTGTCATTACCACAATCACTCACACATCACGTTCTCCTTCGACCCTGCCCCCACAAGTGCGTCTTGATTACCTCAATCTGTCCACTTAACACATTAAAAACAAGGAAGACATAGTGGAATCTCGAAAGTCAAATGCCCAAAAGCTTGTACAATTTCTAAAATTAACCAAAATGTATTAAGGATATGCCTTTGAAGTTACGCTATATATATATATGGCACTAATATTATTTTTTAAATATTTAATTTACATTATTATTTATCTCTTTAGTAAACAATACAAACAATTTTTTTTGATAAAGTCCGAGTACATTTTGCTTCTTCATATTTTCTATGCCACATGAATCAAAGGGGAGAATGACAACAACCATTGAATTGTAAATTGAACTAGACTGGGTTGAGCTTTTTTTTTGGTGCACGCAGAAGTATCCAGATTGTTTCTGTTCAAGTTGACTTACAGCAGTTAAACGTTGCTTTAAAAATTTAACCACATATGTTTTACAATGCTCACAGTTTTATTTAACAGTACATTATTTCCAATGGCAAAATTAGACAGTAGAAGCAAATTAATTAATACACACTTACCATCTTCTTCCACTTCATACGCCTGTTTTGGTACCATGTCTTCACCTGAAGCTGTGTGAGACCAAGAGACTGTGCCAAGTCTAACCTGAAAAAAATTGAATTATCACAATTGCTGTCTTAAAACAAATAGAGTAATGCCCTGTTTAGAATGACAGTTAGAGTACCTAATGAAGTGACTGCATTGATTTTATTAACACACCCAGTAGTGCAATTGCTTTGAAACACACAGACTTTGAATTTTTCTGCCAAGTGAGAAACGTCTTACATCTGCAGTGTTTGAAACATCTGCAACCAGATCAGTAATGTGGTAAGTGGCTGCTTGGAGAAATAGTGAATGGATCCACCACATGTGTTTGGTCCATGACTAACAAGGCTACTGGCTGGCGTGTAATCTGATAGCCTTTCATTTAAGAAGGGGAGAAATGCTTATCTGAAAATGAGATTTTCTCTTGTTCTACTCTTCTCGAAGTCTTTTGGAAACAGGAAATCCGACCAATTATGCTTGCGTGTGTGCGGTTGTGTGTGAGTGTATGTGGTACTTTTATATCGTGTCCAAATTGAGAGAAAACAAGAAATAACTAAGATGAAACACCTCACTTACTAAAGGCCCTTTGTTTTGCGGAAATAGTTTGAGTGTATTTATTTACTAACTACTTCCTTTGGGGCTGTCGCTAACCATTTAGTCTTGGGTGTAACCTAATATAATTATTATTGTTGCCATGATGCTAATGACGATGACGGCAGAAAGACGGCATAAAATCATTATTGCTCGAAGACAACACTGTGTCTGTTTCAAGACTAAGTAGATGTTCAAACAAAAGAGACATTGTGTCATACCTATTCATCACTTAGTAAAACAGTATCGGTGATAGTAAGCTTGAAACCGAAAAATATTCTCATTTTAAATTGTGAGATTTCATCATCATAGCTCTGACCATTCATGTAATGTTACACTGCATGCATATCTCCAACATTTGAGAAGAATCAACTTCACTCCCAAGTTTTGCTATTTTTTTTGTGGGTATGATGAAGAGGAAAATAACGACAATGATGGATGCGGATCTTTATTCAGTACAATATGGCTACGTAAAGCTTAAATATACTTTTTTTTTTGTTGTAGTCTTTTAGTATACCGCATTGGACCTTTCATGGTCTTATTAAGATGTGCTTTTTTAATCTTCATATCAGTGCTGGAATGCAATATTATTGTCAAGACAAAATTGTGGCTCAGCCATGCGTACACAAAAGGGCGTTTTGCTCACTGAGTTGTTTTGCCGTTGGCGATGTGATCTAAGACGAGCCATGGTGACTTTTCCAACACCTCTGGCCGAGTTAAAATGAGATATTTAATATTACATTTTGAGATTTCTTCCCAATTATGATTAGACACACTATAATAGAGCTACATGTCAAAATCAATGTTCAAGCATGAATGTACGCTGGAAGATAAAGGTGTTTTCGTTCCCTATCTATCCAACAATCAAATGGTAAAATATTTTCCAACTTTACATCAAAACCTAAATATTGTCCGTCAGACAGCGTGGAGTTGCAGGTAAAAAAAAAAAGGCATGATTTACGTCATTTTGTTGTATAAAGTTACGTGCCTATTATATACACCTGCAGGTGTTTGAAAGATCTGTAGTAATTCACTTTAACATTTGTTTGCGTTGGCCACCATCCCCGTTTTCATGAATGCGGCCGTGTTTCTTTTTTCCCCCCCTTCTTCATCTTTATTTTACCATTTAAGAGCTCCGGGGTGAAAACATTACTCTTGTCTGAACTAGAATGCTGAGGTAATTCTCTGGCTCAGCCAAAATTCACATTACGCGAGACATTCCCCACGGGACAAATAAAAAATTACGACATTAGCTTAACCACGGCTTGATAATTACGTTTGCGGCTTTGTGAAGATGTGTGCATGTGTATGTTGTACTTTTGAAATGTACTCTATGCCAGGTATTCTGATTATCAAAATACCACACTTGAGTGATGCCTGTATGCCCACAAAAATGCTCCTGCATGAGGTTGAGTATAATGTTTTTGTTAGCTTTTGTTTTGTTAGAGCTGTTGTATGTTGATGATTACTGGTAAAAGCATTTGCTACACCTGTACATGCGTCATGCCTTTGCATAACTACAAATGCTCAGTTTGGATTGGCACCATGAGCAAAGTGTATAACGTAGCTTTATTTCTGGAAAGTAAGCAAACTGCACACATAGTGCAGTGGTACACTTGCCTGACTTCGTAGCAGGCGGCTTGTAAATGGAAACGGCCATGCTGGGCTCCACAAAAGTGTTAGGTTTAAAATTGACACCGGGTAACCAAGTAGGAGGCTTCGATTGTATTCAGGAGGAAAGAGTGTCACACACTGGGTGTGTTCGCTTCCTGCCAAGGTACAATAAATGACCATTGCATGTAAATCTAACTGAAATATTCATTTGAAAGAAAACATCATCTAGGAGTAAAAAAATAAATAAAAAATCTTAATGGAAGCACACATTATCTTTTTGGTGGGACATCTGTGTAAGTGAGAGAGTGAAGTCTCTTATTATTATTTACTAGACCAACCTGTCAGGTGTGGACAAGTACTTCTGCTTCTGGAACTTCTTCTCCAGACCCATCAGCTGCAGTTCAGTGAAGATGGTGCGGCTGCGACGGGGCTTTTTCAGGCGGGGTGTGCTGCGTTCGGTCTCAGAGTCGCTGCTGATACTGAGAGGCGTTTGGCTGGGCGACGGCTCGGAGCCTCGGCCGTGCTGCGGTGACAGCAGGGGAAGGTGGGGTGGCACTCCACTGGGGGATGGTGGCGTGTGTGGCAGGTGGTGGCCTAGGTGGTTTGGAGGCTGCCGTGTGATGACCGAGAGGAGCGGGTAGGCACGCAACGACGACCCTGAGACATCATCCACACACACATACACGCACAGTATGTAAGTGACATATACCAACTAATAAACCAGGGTCACTGTGAGTTTTAAGGAAGCTCTTATTCCTTATCGACCGCGTGTAATTGCTCAATTATTAATTGCCCAGCATTTTCTATGAAAAGTGTTTTCCTCTTGACCTCACTCTTGTAAAGGGCATTGACCCCGATGACGCAGTCTTGTGTTTTACACCGCTCCCCTCGACCTTTCACATGAATGATTATTTTGCAGAGGATGTTAAATATGACAGAATGATGTACACACCCACACTGAATGAGTTGCAAGAAAATAAAAAGCTAATCTCCTAAACTCATTTCGCCCCTCTCTCCTGTGATCTCTCACTCTTCTTTTATATGCAGTCATGCATGTGCACACACAGTCAAACTTGCCCGCTATCAGCTCACACAAAGCAGCAAGACGCCAGAATCAATAAAAAGTAACACTTGTCTGGAGCCAGTGGGAGGGAAGGGAAAAGGGCAAGCAAGAGGTTTAACTGAATGAATGTGGCGGTTCAATGAAAGTCAATGTCAAACGGTATCTGCCAGAAACATCTTTACGGCCCGACGAACAGCAGAGTAACAGGCATCCTCCAAGCGAACTGGAACTTTGTGGCTTTGTAATACTGACAGTCCATTTCTGCATCGGGTTATTGGTGACAAGATGAAATGTATGTACACGTGCACAAACACACCCTCACACACAGAGCACAGGCCAGGAGTTTTTAACACGTCTGCCTCGCAGTCAAGAGCTTATGAGGTCGACACTATGGGCCAGTCCAGGGTGGACCCCCAAAGTGAGCTGATATAGGCTCCAGCCCACCCGTGGCCCTTGTGATGACAAACCCAAGACAAAAATGAATAAACGGATAGCTTATATACACTCGTACACACACATTTGTGGCAGGTGAACACAAATCCCCCACTTATCCACTAATGCACAGGCACCGGCAACGTGACATCGAATCTGCCTTTTTATGTATTAGTGTTCCGCTGACAAATGGGCCACTTAGAGGAAGAATGAGCATGCCTTGTCTAGCAAGGCCTATAATGATGCTTACTTTCTGTATAACCTGCCCAGATGTACATTACAAGAAACGGACCGCAAACACGATAATAGAAGTTGTCACGGAGAGCATGCATTCTCCATATATGCACGCACGGGCAGACCTGCACATACACACATGCAGACACGGACGCAAGCATATAAACAGAGACAGTACCTGCGGCTGATGATGACATCATGTTAAGGTGCTGAGGTCATACTAATCCTCCAACATGCTGTTACAACAGGCCTAGACAAGATCTTTTTTTTTTGTTTTTCTGTGCACAGCTACTACTTACATTTTATCACAATGTGTTTCTAACTATGATTCACCTCCGCTGGCACTTACGATATCAAGTAATAAACATGAGTCGTATTGCTGTCGAGGCTGTTGAACGACATAAGGGGGATTTTATTCACGAGAGGGCGGACAAAGAGAAGACATCTTGTCAGCTTGACGTTTGAGCGGGAGGCACACAAAGAAGGCCTAAAAGAAGAGAATGTTAACGTCACTGGTGACTTTCCACTGACAGCATGAGCTCGCATTTGACACACTGTTGAGAAGCGCCACGTCCTGTCAATAGGCTACAAATAAACTGTTTAAGGAACTGTCGTGCAACGGATACGCTTGATAATCAAGGTCGCTATGTAAGAAATGCTTACGGTAACCATTACGGCTAAGAATAGATCAAGACGTTCAAGTTTTTTTTTTTTTTTTTATTACAGATACTATCAACATTTCCTGCATTGGACACGTACATTCTTGTTAACTTCATGTTCAAGAATTTAGAAGAGAAACATACAAACAAAAAGTCTGTTACACTTGGACCTGAATATTTTCCAGCAGTACGCTTGAACTGCAAGTGTATGCATGTTGGACCGTGTCAAAAAGCATTTCAACTTTGCGCAATGTGAGCAATGCATTTGCACACATCAACAAAGTTTTGGGGGATTTTTACTTTTGTCAAGAAAAACGAGAATAAAATATAGATCTTTTTTTGGTGGTGAGAAAAAGTTATATTTCTGTGTAATCAAACCATGTGCAAAGAAAATGACAGTTATTAATTTTTGAAATACAATTTTGGTAAGGATAAAATAAATATTCAGGGTAATATTTTTATTCTGTACGTAAAAAATAACATTTAAAAAAATAGAAATACGTACAGTTTGTTGTTTTTTGGGGGGGGGGTTATAAAACAAATTATAAACTGATTAAATTCGTGTGAGAATCGGCTTGTGTGTAAAAGATTTATATTTGATCTGTACACAGTATGCCATCAATACTTATTATGTTTCTTTTTTTGTTGTTTTTTTGGTGCACAGTATTTGCTAAAATATCATTTATTTGGCATTGTTCTGTGCAATCTTCTGCTTGAATTCAAATATTTTGTGGAAACTATTCTAATGGACGCTAGAAGTCACGCTCTCTAAAATGCATAAAATTGTTGCATTAAAAAACAAATATGATGATATGCCACAAAACCTTTACTCTACTACAAGTACTTTTCTCATAATGCCTTAATTGAATTGTTCTATACGGTTTCAGAAAAAGTTGCTCTTTGATTGAATTAATGTTTTATTTGAAAAGCCTCAACCTAAGTGAGGAAGCAGACTGTCGTTAAACAACGATGAAACACAAAACAATGTGTCTCAGATGAATGAATAGCTCTTGAGTTATTTACTGAGTTTGGTTGTGTGGTTTGCTGATCAAAGTTAACTTTAAATGAAAAGTGCATACGTGCGTGTGGCCATGAGTCCATGCATGTGTGTGCGTGCATGCGTGTGTGTGTGCGTGTGTGTGCGTGTACGTGTGAGCGTGCGTGCATACTTGCCTGTATGTGTTGACATGGGTGTAATCAAGTCTAACAAGGCAGCATTATGCTTAATAGGAACCTTTATTGTTTGACACAGATTTAGGGTTTAAGATGGGATGAAAACTCTTTTGCTGGCTTGGAATTCATTTTGAGCCTGTACAAAAGCCAGTGCACACTTGTGAATGCATGCTCAAACACACTTTTCTTGTTTTGATAGGATTTTTCACCATGCTGACAAGTGAAATTGGGTCACAGTGGATGTTCAGCTAAAAGCCTTGCCCCAACTGTCCCTTATAAAATATTGCACGCTTCCATTATGTTTTTGTTTTTTAATAATGCATCGCCTAATCCATGTAGCATTTATGTTAAAAAGAAGAAACCGCACTGAAGAACTGACTGGGAAACAGATAAGCAATCCAAAAGCAACAATTGGTTATCAGTTGCAACTGTCGGCTTCTTTGACACCTGCGAGCTTTAGTGGCATCTGCTGGCAGTAGGTGGTCATGACACCCATCAAGCCCTCAACTATTCAATGCAAAACTTTCACTGCTGAGGCCCACATCACTCTGACAGCTTCTATATCAAGCACTAAAGGCACTAGATGTTGAAGAATATAGTGTGTCTCGCACCCCGCAGCTCCAAATAAGTCGGCACTGTGTTCCAGTGCCCCAAAGCAGGTTACTGTATCCATCGGAGCGTGTGGTGCCAGTATTAATGCCCTCCCGCATACACCATATCACAAGGATGAGGGGATCACCCCTCCTATTTTTTGTATCTCCCACCAACCCATCACCACTGTCATCATCAAGTTGCACCAGTTATCATTGCAGACTTTGAGCAATTATCTTTAATGGTTAGTGTAGAAGGTAGTAGACTTTGACTGCATGGAAGCTACAGTATTTGGAAGACCCCCGTTCATGAATTGTTCTATCTATCTATCTATCTATCTATCTATCTATCTATCTATCTATCTATCTATCTATCTATCTATCTATCTTATCCTATTCTATTCTATGATCCTTCCTGTTTTTATTGCCCTTCTTCACATTTTAAGAAATCATTTGAAGTTGAATAATTTCCATTAATGTATATTTGTTAGTCTTAATTAAAACATTAAAAAGTCATTTTAATTTTTGAGTTTTAGTGAGATGCCATAAGCTATCATTACTTAACATAACTTCACATAACTTTCTCATATCATCAGACGCCCCAAATCAAAAGCGATATACAGTCGTGATCTATATAACCTCTCCAAGCGAGTCCACATGAAAGTTAATTTTGTGGCTTCATTGGAGACCAAAAGTTGTATACAAGTAGAATAAAATAGGGTTTAATTGACGAAATATAATAGAAGCAATAATTATTAGTGCATGGGCACAGCGATGAAACATGTTTAATAGCAGCTGGTTTGCAACTTTTATCAGCCAAATATTTGTATTAAACACGTCACCTTCTGTATGAATCAATTTTTGCGAGGGTAACATTAAAAATACACTGTGCATAGAGCGTAAAAAAGGTGCGTAAAAGTGGCCGCGCGCTGAACCCACAATTCGACCAACACTTTCTATGAATGAATCAGGTGAGTTAAATGAACATTTTCCTTACCCGTGCAAGAGTGAAGCGGTTTCGGTCGGACGATGAGCGACGGGCACACAGAGTAGAGAGAAAACTTCTCGAAATAATCACAAGCCTCTTTGGAGAGAATCTCGTCGATCATGAAGGTCTTGTAGCGTCGCCTGGCAGCCTTCAGCTGACCGGGGGATGAAAGCCTCACCTCGGCTTGACAGTGCATGCTGGCTCCCTGAGTGAAAAGGGTCAAAATAACTGCAAGAAGACTTTTTAGGCGAGGAGGAGGAGAGGTCACACCACTTCGCTACACTACGACTATTGCTACACTCATTTTGTGTTAATATTCGTTGGAGATGAAGCGGACTGAGATACGCGCTCACTCTCATCCACTTGTATATAAAGCACCACAGCTCTTTGCTTCTTATTCTCTCTCTCTTTCTCTCACGCTTCCTCGATCTGCACCCGCCCTCCGCTGATGGACTGTCGCGACTGAAACCAATCGCGGACGACGAGCTCCATTCATTTCGATCGTACCTTTTTGTTTGTTTTTTCATTTGTAGAATTTAATTGAACACATCCGAACGCTCCCTAAATAGTTAAGTGTAGGCTCGATTCACATTTTGTTTGATTGCGTTTTATTTATTAAACCTCACTGAAATTAATTTTACATTTTGTCATTTGAAGTAATATGCAACTCAGCACAAGATCATTATGATTAAAAAAAAAAAAAACGTCTTGACCGTACTCAGAGTTTTTGGACACCACTATAAAATAAAACAACTAAGGGGGAAACGTTTAAAATTGATGTTTGTACACTGCCAAAAACAAATTTTCCCAACATTTTATCCCTTCTAATCAAGTAGGGTATGACTCAATGATGAGCGTAATTATTTTTGTAAACTAGTTTTGCGTTTTTCTACAGGGAAAAACGTCAACTTATTAAATACGGTACACGATTATTTTGTGAAAATACACTACAGCTATTACTAATGTTACTAAAACCAAGAATTTATTGTTATTACAACATCACTAATTATTTAAACAACCATTATTATTCTTGATCTATTAATTTGATTTTCACTGGTGTTTTAACAATTAATACAACGGAAAGATATGATTAAAAGTTGAAGCTTAACATGTACACGGTTTGAATGGGTATCTGATCCTGATAATAAAAATAACGCCCTGACTTGACAAGGTTACTTATTTTAAAGGTAAGAAGTAAAATAAAATAATATGTTCTCTAAAGAAAACTACTGCAGTCGTAATATAGACTTGGTGGTCATTCCATTAGGGACAGCTGCACAATGCAATCACACACACAAAATAATGACAAAACACAATAAATATTTTAAGTACTTATCATGATTTTTTTTAATGGTTCTATATTGAATATTGTGAGACTATTGTACCGCTGTACCTAATGATGTGGCCAGTAAGTGTCTAATTCAAGTGCAACAGTTCTCTAGGTCCAATTGAACTATGGAATAAAGCTATAAATACATACACAAAAAAAACACGTTTTGTCAAAACAAACAAAAGAGACCTCTGACAAGCTAAAAGTGTTGTGCTTGATACAGTTTAATTTAATTTGATTTATGAATTGTGTCGGTGCACCAGATTTTTATGACCCGCAAATACCGGTAGTAATTTCACTACATTTGGTTATCAGCTATCAGGAAGAACACTCATCACGGTATTCAAACATAATTTATTGGAAGCTGGTTGTTGAAGGTTGGGTGTGTGATGTTTGTTATTGCAATGTTGGGAAATTTAAGTGGGACCCAGTAGCTAGCAGGCTGCCTAATCTGGCTGCTTCGGAGCAGGAGACGCCAGCAAGATCAAGCAATTAAAGCAGCTAATACCACCACGTGTCACAATAATAATAATAATAAAGGCCTTCCGCTTAGCACCCTGCAGAGGATAGAATTGATTAGATCACACAGAAGAGTGTAAATGCACCTTTCGTGCCACATGAGGCCGACGCTTTAATTGTTCTTGCATACAACCAGGTGGCGTTTAAGCACTTTCGGAAGGCTAGATTATGACCTTAGTGTATTTAGCTATGGGATATGATCATCGCTTTGTTGCCGAGACACCTGGGCAGGGATGCAAAAACAACGCTAGAAACATTAGATCCATCAGATCAAAGTGGTTCCTATTCCAGGAGGATTGTACCAGAATAGCTGGTCTGCATCCACGTTGTGGTAACAAGAAACACCTCCACGTAATTGCACGTAGCGGAGTGAAGAGAGTGGGTGACAAATCCACATCAAGCCTTGAAAACATCCTAAATAGAAAGGTCATATGTAGAAGCTGATCATGTGGCTGGGATACATTTACCGTGGTAATTGGCTTCATTCAAAGGATATGCGTGGCGCCACCTGTAGATTACTTCCTAACCCACAGCACAAGCATATTAGTTACACAGTGGGCCATTTATAGGTGCACATAAGGCCACGCGTTCCACGCAGCCCCACAGTGTACAATAGTTTGTGCAATGATGAAAGACAACACAAATGTTAAGCCAAACAATGTTTGTATTTATGATCACTTTAAAACATTATGAGTTTGTCTTACAAAAATCAAGGTTAAAAAAATAAAAAGGAACAATTATTGAGCTCAACATTGCATTATAAATCGTGCTGGTGGATTTTGTTTTTGGAATTTACATTAATACTGTACATATACTTCGAGCACCGTTTTTTTTTCCCAAATACAAAAGGGTGAGCTATGACCTTTTCTATCAACTTAAACAAGATTCACATTTCTGTTATTGGCCAGATGTGATCTGTGAGCTAAGTCACATGAGATTTAAAAATATTATAAAAGTAGACAAAACAAAAGATTAAGATTTTTTTTTGTTCAGTTGATGTACAAAACAACCTGAGCATGTACTAATATCTTCTGCGTAATCATAAATAAGTCTCTTTCCCTTACATCAGTAGCGTCTCCACCTACTATCTTGATGACCGCGGTTACCGCTCACGTCATCGTGGTGCCTGCTGCCTCCCCTGCCATCGTGGTGACGGCCACCGCCCCCCCAAGCGTTCTGTTGGTGATAGTCGTTCCTGTTGTATTGCTGCTGCTGCTGTCTGTGGGAGTCATCAGCATTGCGCTGGTTTCTTCTGCAGCTGTTAGTTGAGGCTGAATGTGTAGGGTAGGGGGCGCTGTCACGCTGCCTGAAGCTGCCTGCGCCCCCTGCAGACGGATGCCATGGCATCTTGCAGTAATTGGGCGACTGCTGATACATCATGTTCATCTAGGAATGGAGAAGAAAAATGAACATATTTTTTATTGGAGGAGATTCAGGCTGTGCTTCATCCTTACAGTCTTGAAAATAAAGATTTACCATGGCGTGCTTCTGCAGACTATCAGGGGATGAAAAAGATCTTGGAGTGTATTGAGGAGATGAGAACTGCTGAGGCACACTGGAAAAGCAACATCATGAAATATTCAGCCCCTCATCAAGCAGACAAAAAAGTGACATGAACCGGTGTCGGCGGCTTGAACTAAACCACTTGTCCAAGGGTGGCCTCACCTCAATCCGTGGGGATTAGGAGTACTAGAAGGACTGGCGCTCCCACTACTGTTGCTGTGGGTGCTGCCTAATTGGGGTATGAAAAAAATTGACATTAGTTGCAGATAATCTTACCAAATAGACATGATACTGTAAATACAGAACTATATTTTTACATGTAATTTTAAATAGTAATTCAAGGTAGAGTGGTACCTTGATTTACAACTATGGGGCTGTCATCATTGGACATTTTCAATTTATTGGATAACATTTTAATTTGCAGCTGTATCTTTTTACAAGTGGTCTCATTTTCTATACTGTTGTCATAGCCTTCTTTTATCGGGATTTCCTCAATTCTGGGACAAGCACGAGTCGTAAACAATGCATTCCTAGTTTATGTGCCCAGTAGTGCTGAAAGCACTAAATACTATTTTAATACTATTTTAGTATTTGGTATTTCACTCAACACTTGAGTTATCACTCAGTTAATTGACACAGAGTTCATGTTGCTGAGTTCATTGCACGCAGGAAGTAAATAGCATGCATAGCTGGCAAAACTGCGTTCATGGAAATCCTCTCAAATTCCCATTATTTTCCTGAAATATATCTATGTTGCGGTTCATATTAATGATTCAGGTGCATTATTTATGTGCTGCAACAAAAATCTAATTTCCTAACTCAATTTCTGCATGGCTGATGGAATATCTGATAATACGTCGATGTGTAGCGACTTGCATTGGGTTTAAGATGGATTTGTGTTTTTACGTTAGACAAATTTCTATTCTAGGAAGATCACAGACTAAATCCAAAGGAAGACCCCCCCCCCCCCCCCTTCAGAAGGTTTAAATTGCGTCACACAAAACAAGTAACTTTTTATTCCGAATGAGTACGAGACACGATGGAAACTCGAGACACTGTTACCACTTCAACCGCGGCTTGGTAGCATCCCTTCAACGTCCGGGAAGTGAAGGAGCTGACAAGGGACTCTTCCCTCTGCTTTCTACCTTTCAATGAATCAATGAATCAATGAATCACTTCATCTACTTGTAATGCTTCCAATGCAATTTGAACTGGAGAATTACCAGCGGTGGGATAATGAATATTCCGTAATTTGTGTGTGGGGAAAAACAAACGACGTTTGCGCAAACGTAACATACCTGAACGGAATTGCACATGGATCGTTCTACCAAACAGCGACGTTCCGTTTAGAAGCTGCATGGCATACGGCACCGACTCCTCGTGTTTGTACACGGCAAAGCCAAACGTTTTCTGTTTGCCATCGCCGTCTTTTGGAATTTTGGTTTTGATGAGAGGTCCTGCCTGCTGAGAGAGTTTTGTTAATGTTGTGGCTATAGAGCTGCTGTTAGCATGTTTTGGTCGCCGAAGCTAGCATGTTTTGCTAGCGGATCCTAGGATGTTTGCTAGCCGGTGCTAACATGTTTTGCTAGACGATGCTAGCATGTTTGGCTAAGAGTTTAAATGGCAAACATGATTTTCGATTGCTTGGATTGCACTCTTAAGTTTTAACTTTGAAAGGGAAGTAACTTTTCTGCGAAGGCATTTAGCGTTAATAGTGTCGTTTGAGGACATCTTTCGATTGGCAGGATGGTGCAAGGCAACCAGAACTCGCAGGGGATTAGCAAAAGCCGTCTTGCAAGTAAAACATCACCTGTAAGAAAAGCTCGAATAGAAGCTCCTCCGTCACTCGTATATCCAAATTCCTTATAAAAAGCGTCCGGTCAGCCTCGTCCTCGATCCCCATCGTAATGTATCTAATTTGGCCCTACTACGGGAGATGCTAACAAACACTAGTTTATCAAATGCTTCGATACAAACGAAACTAGGCCTGTGACGTCATGTTCAAAGGGGACCTTTGGCACCGTCTTTCTCGCTCTAAGATAATAGCGTCATGGTTTCGATAGGTTTGCACTACTGCCACCTGCTGTGCTGGATGATCAATGTGATGCTTGACACAACTACATTAAAAATGTATTGTCAATTGTTTTTGAGAATATTTTTTAACAACTAAATATAGGGTTATTCCACATGCACACCACCAGATTTAAGAATTTTTCCCAGTTCATGTCATTGATTTTTTGAGGGGTTTTATTTGATATATTCCTCATTATTATGGCAAAAATAATGCCAAAATGTTGGTCCTTTCTATTGCCACTGTCTAGGGTTGTTGTAAATGGGGAGAGGATACTATTAATAAAAAAATACTATCAACAAAATGTAGCAAATTAAATGTTAAAATCATACAGCTCTAGGAGTTTTAATAATTGGAAACACATTTTTTGGGAGGGGGCGAAGAAAAAAATTAATTAGATAATTCTCACGTTTGTCAAACTTTGAGAATATTTTGTTCTGTGTTGAATGAATGTGTCCAGGCCATTTTAAGTAAGTGAAAAGTTTGCAACTTTAATATGGCTCCAGGCTGGGATTTTGGGAGTTGGGTCTGTTCCATTCTCAAGACCTCCTCAATAGTAGTCAAGGAGCAGATTGGCATCACTCTATTTCCTACATTTGAACCTTGATATATTGAATATTTGAACAAGATTAACAAGTTTTCATTCCCATTTCTTTTGTCCGGCTTGGCTGTTGCACATTGATGAGTGTTCCATGTGTTCCCTCCCCTCCTTCCCAGCTTTTTAAACACTGTCTGATTTTGTTAGTGGCTCAAATGCCTGGAACCAAGTGCTCCTGGTATGTGTGACATCACTTACAGTGGAGGTCAACCAAGTGGCATGAGAGGCTTAGCTTCCACTGTAATTAGATGGGGTTTGATGTCTTTGCTTTTTTTTTTTTCTTTAATCCTTTCAAAGTAGTATAATGAATTTCTTCTTCACGCCTCAGGGACTGCACTGATTTTGGCACGATGAAGCTCAAAGTAAGAGAGCTACGGGTTGTATATTGACTGCATTTTTAACAATTTAACCCTAATTGATGAATTATGCAATCTAGCTCCAAGCTGTTGCCTTCTTGATTTAATATATTTGAAGCCGCTTTGACAAAGTGACTCACTATTATGTTTTGGCCATCCATCCAGAGGTAATTAAAGTGCAATTAAGTACAACTTTTGTTGCGTAACTGCCACTGTTGATTATTTTTTGATTTAAACATTGTTTAATGAAGGTAGGTCAATTGAGAAGCAGAGATGAAACTATTACAATAAAATTACAATTGAAAATGACAAAATCACAATTGCAATAAAATTGATAAAAAACATGAAAAAAGAAAAACAATCCAACACTATATCTTACAGAAAACATTAGAAACAAATAAAATACACGCGTATGGTGTGTTGATAGTTTCTCTGCAAAAATATTAAAACAGCTCCAAAGGTGCAGTAGAATCTGTTGAAAAAGCATAAAAACGCAACACATTCAAACAAACTATTACTACGTTATATATCAGGACATTAAGCATAGTACATTAACAGTAGAGGGCAGCATTGATCCAATGATGTTGACAGAATGTGGGGTCTTTAGGTGTCAGTTGGTATATACAGAAAGGCGAGAGGATCTTTTAAAGTATATTATAGATATAATAATGAGTTGCTAATTACATTTGGAGAAATACCATACTGTTATTTACTACTACTGATTATGATGATGATGATGATGATGATGATAACAATAATAATTATAATGAATCTATTCTTTATATACCTCTTATCCTCATTAGAGCCAAAAGAAATCCTCCTATTCCATGTATCTAAGCGCAAGGGACGGGGTTCACCCATGGATTGATTTTCAGTATGACTACATGTCTCTACACTCCTGAAAATTGGACTGGAAGTGTGTTTTCTACTTTACCATCCTATTTATTCACATAATACATGTATCTAAATATCTATTAAAGTAAACTATGAATTATACATGTGTGTCAAAATAGAATGGCCTGAACTTAACTTAGAATATTGACAAGGATGGAGTATTGTTTAATTAGTGGAAAGAAGGAATGGTCCAGCAGAACAACGTTGTACTAAAGACAATGGAGCTTAACCGTGGCGTGCGTTTTAGCATCGTTAAAACCCATGGACATTTATTTCTGTTTTTTTATGACTTATCATGTATGCTTCTGATTTGAATTTGGCCTCATTTTTTTAATTAATAGTGATTTTTCAGAAAGAAATAGAGGCAGTGGTCTTTCACGACATGATCTTTCATGTCTTCTTTCATGAAAGGAGGAAAGCCTAGAAATAGACCCATGTCAGATTTGTGCGTAATGCCATGACTTCACATTAGAGCTAATGTAAATAGGTTACACTGACAGATACATACTTGCATGCACACGCACACACAAATTCACTCTGAGCAATTCCACTTCTGACTTCTGGCCTGGAGCATTTGGTGAGCCTCTGAAATGATTGACTGGTGCCCAGTCACTTCCTTCTCCTTGACCGGCACCCACCCTTGCTGGTGGCTCCCATTTACAAGCCTGTCCTTGCTGTTCTTCTTTTCTGTTCGGTAATTATATGTCCATTTTTATGTCCTGCATACAACACGAAATGATTGATGGTCAAGGGGTGGGAGGTATTTATTACATTTTTGGTTACTGCTAAGCCAGAAAAAACAAGTCAGTGTTTATGATAATTCTTATTCTCTTTTTGCTTTAATTTGTTTTTTGTCTTTCACTTTTTTGAGATTCTTCCATGCCACTTCAACAATCACCAGGTGCATGTCTCTTTTTTAGCTTCGTTAACCAGTTGTTGTATTTTTTTTACTCCTCTTGGTGATACTTGTCATTTTAAGAAAGGGTTTAAGAAAAAGCTAATCAATGTGTGCTTTGCAGCCCAATGTTGAACAGAGATTAAATAAAATACAACTGGTTCACGAAGTAAATTTGTAGCTTTTATTTTCATGTTAGCATGACTATTATGATTGTCCCGTACACCATAGGATCATAAAGAAAGCTCTTTATATTACTTTCACTACATTCATGAGTAGAACTTCATCTTTCCTGCTCCTCCATATCTCTCTCTCCATATCTCTCCCTCTCTCTCTCTCTCTCTCTCTGCAATATATTTACAGCAATTGTCCATGTGGCTACATCATCCACTTATGTGTGCTTGTTATCTCAATCTCAGGGACGCTTGTTGCTGCAACGTTGACACACAGTGACTAGCACTGCTCTCACATCTCTGATCGGCTTCCTTTCTCCACACATTAAAGGGAGAAATCTGCCCCGTTTCTACAGTGCTGCAGTGCTGAACAGCAGTATCCAAAAGAGAGACAGGGAGGAGTTCATGGCATCGTTCCACACTCACACACACACACACACACACACACACACGTAATACACAAAAGACTATGTCAGCATCCAAATCTCCTTTTGCTTCTCTGAGTTAATGCAAGACACCCCCACCCTCACATTCTTCACTCTGCATGCATGGTGACAAATATTAGCTTAAGGGGAGTGCAATAAAAGTGTCCTCACACCACTTCGCCTATTACCTTGACCCTTTCAAGTGCATCGAGAAGTGGGGTGTCAGCAAATTTTAGATGACCATGCTCATCCTTGATTCATTTCCAGTAAGGAACAGAATATGGAAGTTGCTTCATAGCTACGGAAAGGAAATGGCACTTCCTGAGAACTAATTAAGAGTTTGAAACAGTATAATGCTCATCACAAAATCACTTATTGAATGTCCCTTCTGCAGTGTGTTTTTTTAATTTTCTTTTATTGACTGCCCTCTTTCTTGTGGCTGTTTTTTAAACAGCCCAAACACCTCGAGAGAAGATAATGAGCACAGTCAAAACCTCGCCTTTTTCCAGCTCGAAGGAAGTAAGCTTTGTTCCCCCCTCCTCACTTTGTTATAATCAACAGTGGAGTGTCCCATATTCTTGCTGCTGAGCAGAACAGGCCCGCAGAGACAGCTAAGACTGCTGCTCATAACCTATAACTCAGATCTCAACCCCAGAAGAAGAACACACTTCCCTTTGAAGCTTTTCATCACTATGGTAATCAGCTGATCACAGGATGTTGTGCCAATTCCTCCAGATGCAAATATTAGATTCACATGCAAAGTCTCTATATTGGAACCCTCTTTACTAACTGGCAAGTCCAGTTCAAGTTTACAATCTAGCCACTGTCAGTGAAAATAATATTGAGAGACATCTGTCGCGACTACAATGCCAAACAGTAAAACTGATGCAAATTGTGTGAGTTCATGGATATGATGGAATATGCAAAACTGGGCAGTTAAAAAAAAATCAGACTCAAGAGGTGTGCACATGACACATACTATGTTCAGATTGAATCCCAGCGTCTTTCTTCTTCACTCCCAGTCAAAAAAGGCCTGATAGTCGGATATCCATGAAGAATTACGCTGAGTGATTAATAATAATCTAACATTTCATCTCAGCGAAATAATCCAATTTCAACTTCTTGAGAAATTCAAATATTTTTATTGAAAAGCACTGTAAGACTACAATGAGCTCTCGGAGAGTTTATGAATTTTATCATTCTTCTTTACGTAAGTGTCCAAACATTTCTCCATCCATTCTACTCGGTTGACTACCATGTGCAAGGAAATTTTAGGTGGTAGGAGCTAACATGTTAACGGAGGATTCACAACCAAATTTCACAGTTCATATCCTCTATTTAGAGCTCGACGCATCTGGTGTTAATTTAAAATCAGAATTATCCATAATTGTATTGTCTATGAGGTGGCTCGGTGGTGCACTGGTTAACACGTCCGCCTCACAGTTAGGAGGGTGCTTAGTTCGATTCCACCTCTGGCCCTTCCTGTGTGGAGCTTGCATGTTCTCTCCGTGCCCGCGTGGGTTTTCTCCAAGCACTCCAGTTTCCTCCCACATCCCAAAAAACATGCTTGAGCGCTCCAATTTGCCCCGAGGTGTGAGTGCGGATGGTTGTTTGTCTCTGTGTGCCCTGCGATTGGTTGGCAACCGGTCCAGGTTGTCCCCCGCCTACTGCCCGATGACGGCTGGGATAGGCTCCAGCACGCCTGCGACCCCCGTGGGGATAAAGCGGTACAGAAAATGGATGGATGCATGGATGTATTGTCTATGTGCAGTATCTCTCTGTTGAATTTTAAATGTATCTCTTGGTCTCACTTTCGTACATGGTCTCTGACAGTAGAAACTTCTGTGTCATTGGTTGGACTCTAAAGTCAAAGTGAGTGAAAGGACGACCGAAATTTGTAGTCAGTCGAGTGATGTTTGGCCTAATCTCACCAAGATATTTTCTCGAGATGACAAATAAACTGTTATTTAACATGACTTTTCATTTTCTTCTAGCACACTACATTACAGTTGGCTTTCCCAGTAGATTAAAAGTGCGAACTTCTGATTCCATCAAAAAGAGAGATTGTATCAACATGCCTATACCAGCTACTTTACACTGTACCCGAATACATCATATTCCATCAGTCCTTCAACAATTTATTGCCCGGATGTCTACAAAAATTTGACTGACAGACGTTGAAGCCCAATTAAATATTCATTTCATATTCCCTGTCTGGTCATCTACATGTGGGAAGGAAGGTCCCTGTCACAACGGCTGCAAAAAGTTGAGGGTCATACATTATACAGTAGATACTGTTGATGGAATACTGAGCAGAAGAGATATTGATAGTATTGACGTGATCCAGTGAAGACAAACGATGTGAAAGTCACATTGAAACGCTGACGGCTGGGTTATCAAATACAATCGTTCATTCACTGAAATCATTATTGTGGGAAAAAAAATACATTTTCATGCTTATGATAATTCATATTGATATGGTTAATAAAAACATTGCTCTCTAACAGCAACTTATGCAGAGGTGTGAGAAAAGGTTATAAATTAGCAAATTCCCACCGTGTTTTCCCACAGCACTATAACTACACTTGGATGATTCACCAAGGTTACTTTGATGTTTGATGCTTTCTATTTAAAATGAATTTCAGAAAGTCAATAAATTATGTACATGAGCCTGTGTGGCATGCCTGCAGCACAAGAGAAAAAATGCTGTTGCTCGTAATTATGCAGGAATATATACATAGGAGTTGGACAAGCGATGGCCGTATTCCATAAATCACATCAGCGTGTAAAGTGTGTGGTTGTGTTAACAACACATGCTTCCACTTTATGGCACCGCATTCTGTTCTTACAACCAGGGTATGTACTGCAGGCAGATCATATTGTAGGAGCATTTGCAAAAATGTGGAAAGAGAGTCATAAAATACAGTATATCGTCAGTAAAAAAACATACAAATGCCAGACAGAGAATGAAAACGAGAAGACATTAATGATGGACTAATCCCAAATCGATTCCCATTCTTCAGTATTCATTAGACTGGGCAAGAGCGTGTCAAATGCGGCGTTTGATTAAAATGCTGTGCCCCACTCCAGCAAAAGTCGAAAGATAAGCATTTTGTTAAAATGATGTATGACTTTATTAATAGACGCCATCTGAAGAGGCTTCAAAGGGTTTGAGTGATTCTCATTCTAGGAATATTGCTTTTCTGGTTTGTCTTTTTTTTAATTCCATTATATGCTGCACAAAGATAAGCACACGGTTTGGAAGGTCCAAGACCAACAACAAGGAAATCAATATTACCTTTTCCCACACACGAGCACCGTGAAGGAAACAACAATCAACAAGATCACTAATCACCCTTTAGTAATCGATACTTTTAAAATAAAATTACCTTGATAAGGATCTTAACGCCAAAACAACCTGTTAGGTGGTTTTGGAATGTCTGGTTGAAGACGTAATATGTAAATACAAAAGTTTAACAGGAAATTTATACAAAGGGTTACAACATATATGGATAACTGATCTATTTTTGAATAAAAATCTTTTTTGATTAAATATGAATTAAAACTACATACGGCTCATCGTTCGGCACCTGCGGATTCGCAATTGTTTTTATTATTATTTTTTTTACTCCGCATCTTGGAAAAATATTAATCAATCTTACTATAAATTCCTATGGAGTCACTGTGTAATGATAATGTTTATTCACCTGACAGTGCAAGCAGCAAGGTTTCAGTTCCCATTCAGAAATGGCGTAAATCTGAGTGTGAATGGTTGAATGGTTGTCCAGCTCTCTAGGTGCCCTGTGACTGGCTGGTTACCAGTTTAGTGTGTAGTTAGTAGTCATTCACTAGAAGTCAGCTAGAATAAGCTGCTCCCATTATTCTGAATAGGATAAGCGGTTGGCCTATGGAGAATTGATTGATGAAAATTGCATAACATTATCTTTATTTTCTTCTCGTCTTTGATTTTTACCCCCCAGGGCGGCAATGTATGCCAAAATTCATCTTACTTAATTATTCATTTCAGTTTTACTAATGAGAATCATTATTTTTTTTACAATGCCTAAAGGTATACTTGTTAGGATAGTGTAGTTCATCTCTTGGTTTAATATTAAGTAGATCTTTGAGTCCGATTTGCACTAGCTAATGTCTCACTGACAAGATTAGATTTTTTTGTTTATTTGTTTGTGAATTAGCCTTTTTAAAAGGGTCCCCCAGGTTTTTTTTCATTCTGAGATTTTGCAGTGCTTGATGACCACCACACAGTTGATATTATTGTTTGTTTTTAATCCACACATGAGTACAGACACATACTAACCAGGTGGAACTCCTTCTCCAAGTGCCCACTTCACAAATCTGTGATCTCCCTATACTGCATATGATTCTCCCAGAGAGGACTGCTTACATCTCCTTATAATGCGGCATATTTAAAGACAAAGAAAGAATCCTCTTTGATTAGTGGTGAATGATATTGGCTGTGTTCACACCCACAACTGCACAAAACACATTTTTCAAAAATATGCCACTCTGCACCAGTTTGCGCATGTTTCCAAAAATAGCTTCGTCCAGCCCATACCTGTGCAGATTTAGAATTCAACAGTTCTTACTAGATTTGCACTGGGCATGAAAATAGAACCCACTGTTTAATTTCATGTCACTGCTCTAAAAAATAACACAAATGACGTACAAATCGTATGTATAATGTAATTCATAGAAGGTTAGCCATTGACTGGTGTAAGGCACAGTTATTAGAAAGTGTGGTAGCACGGTGGTACCATTAATAGCATTAACAGGAGAAGTGAGTCGGTCTTGCTAGGAGCATTGCCCAAATCTTAATGAGTGACTCGGTGGCAGCAGACAGTAATTGTCATTTTATCAGCAACGTGCCCTCTGTGTTGTATCATTAGCTTGATATCCTCTCAGAATGTGAGAGCATCATTTTCATCATCACCCCACTTATTTTTATTCATTTTATGTCTGCAATAAAAGCCTGGAATGCAGCACACTTAAGAATATCTCTTTAATGTGAATGTACTATAGCTACACAATTGTTAGAATTTATTCCATTGGTTTGTATGAATTGATGATGTACCCTCTATCTCCAAAATGGACTGCTACTGCATTGCCCAAGTTAAAATGTCCCATGCAGAGGTATTTTTAAAGCTGCTGCTGTTTTTTCTTGCTCTGCTCTGTCTTTCTCCAACTTCAACTCCCCAATGTATGTTCCACAGCAGAGTGGCAAGCAACCTCCTTTACTTTCCGCTCTGAAGACACGCAGGAAAGTTTTGCTCCAACAACAAGACCTCCCCAAGGATTCTCCTCTTGGGAGGAAGGCGAAGGGAAAGGACTGTCATTTTACCTGAAATGGCCGCACGCCCCCAAGCAAACATTCAACAGCAAAGCCGCAGCGCAGGAAACCAATGACACATGAATAAAAAGAGAAATGGAAATGCATCAGAACATCCATATGCACATGCTTACCCATGCATGGCCACAGAAAAAAAAATCAAGGGTGCAGAATAGAGATATTTTGCAAAAGCAAGAACTTTAACTATGATTCATAAGTGCAGAGGAGCAGTAGGGTAATGCCGGGTAGTAAAATAGGGTAATCATTTCTTAATGTTCTTCTCCACCACTTTGGAACATAGAAACACAATCATAACAATGGTGCTGATGAAATGCTAATAAAAATGTTTTTGCAGGCTCTTAAGATCAACACCTTTGGACCAGAGGTGGAGTCAGAGTTTCGCCTGCATCAACATATAGCTCATACTGCAATGTTGTTGTTTTGTTTTTTGGAATGAGGAGAAAAGCTTTGAACTAGCTGAAAAATTAATGTGTGACCTCATCGTGAAGTTTAACTGCATGCAGTAGCAAACTTGAATGTTAAGTTAACAAGAGTCAATGGGTTTATACAAATAGGACAAACTGTTTTGTCAGTGAAGTTTATCTCTGCCTGTGCAGTCATTGCATTTAAAAAGTCCGTTCTATTCAGCCCCAGCTTGCCAAATTAAGTAGAAATTAACCCACCCGGTCGTGCACAAACAAATCTCCCAATGAGATGAGAACGTCAATCAGACTCATTAAGAACTACTTCTGAGTAAGCGCTGCAAGACTGAATAAGCGAAAGTATGAAGGTGGTAGGATTCTCTCTCATCATTTCTCTCTACCCCCCCATAACTCATCCTTATCCAATTATGATAAAGTCTGCAGCCTAGATTATAAGCTTTTTTTTTTTTTTTTTTTTTTTTTTTTTTTTTTGCACAGGCAGGGTAAAACTCATTCTGAAAGACGTATCATACAATGAATGAGAGGGAGATTTCATTTGAGCTTCACCGGGGCATATCCTTTTAATTAATGGGCCTTGCTTGAGTGAGAGATGGGTGTGGGTATTTCAAATGTTAAATAGTTTTTCTGATTCCTTACTTTGCACAGCAGTGCTGACACACACAGTCAGTGGATGTGTATGCATGCTCTCATTAATTTAGCTTTTGCGGGGATTCAAGTGTGAAGGTAGCATGTGTGCAAGACCGAGTTGTGACAGAACTGTAACAATAGACTGATGATTAATATCAACTGGAATCTAGTTTAATCCCATTTTTGAATGTTTTGCCATCACACTTGCCAGGTAAACTTGCACAATCTAAAGCGATCCAAAGCAAGAGCTGTAACTAAACGTCATTCATCACGGAGATATAAATGTTCATTTTCAGTTAATGCAGAGCCAGAGCAGGGCAGGCAACCCAGGCAATTGCCTAGGGCCCCAAACTGAGGTGAGCTCCAAGATAGGCGCTGCTTTAGAACCTGCAACCAGAATGTTACTCCCCCTACTTATTGCCCCTTACTAGCTGTAGCGTTGAGAAGGCCTCAAAGGATGGCAGCTATTGGACTGGAACCATAGTCAGCATAGATATATAAGGATTCAGCAATCACCTTATTGGGTACCCCATGTAACACAGGTAAAAAACAATTCCCCCAAAACAATTGGCATTTGAAAAGAGCTGTTTTCCATGGAATATTATGATGTTTTCTTTTATACGCTTTCAGTGTTGGTAATTAAATATTTTATATTCCAGTATAGCAATTATTCAAGGAAATACATCATTGCTTATCCACAGTCCAGTTTTCTTTTAGGACCTTGTTGTCTGGGGCCCTCAAGAGGTCTAGAAACATCCCTGCGCACAGCAGTATTCATAAAATTATATTTGGTATTGTAGTTTTATATTGTGTAAAACTGCACCATCTCATTGTGATCTGTGACTGGTGAGAAGATGTTCATTTAACTATGTATTATTAAATCCTAATCTCAAGATCATGACATTAGAATAGCCTATAGAAGAATGCTTTAGTCATATATTCCGACATATTCCTCGTGGAAAAAAATGCAGGCGTGTTAGAATCGGCACTGTGACATTTTTTTTCCTATTATCGTTCATGTCTAAACATGGTAAAATGGAAAAAGAATTCATTTGGTGTTATGTTTCTCAAAATAATGCAGATGTTCCCATTATCAGCCATTTGATTAATATAGATGACAAGGTGGCAAATTAAATGAAATTACTGCAATAAACCAAATTCAATACATGACGAAAGAATAATTTAACATCCCTTGTGTGGAGAAATAGACTTAAATTGAATAGAAAGATGCAGAGCTTTTTTGGCAGCTTTATTCCCTTTGCCAATTTATAGGTACACCTAGATATCACCAAGGCAGTAGAATACAACATCGCCACAATAAATTAATCCTCTATTATAACGCTCAGGGCTTGTGTGATCCCTTTTATGAGTCACTGATTCATTCATTTGTAATGAATGACGCTTTTGCGTCTCTGAGAATTGCTACGTCCACATTGGTAGATGGATAGATACACAGATAGTTACCCATCCATCAGTTTTCTGTACTGCTTGTCCTTATTATATAATCCTGGGAATGCTGGAGGCAGTGCACAGTCAATCGTAAGACACATAAAATTACAACCATTCAAAATGATACTTGGCCAATTAAGACCACAATTTACCCTCCAAGATTTTTTTTAACTTGAAATTGTCTTCATAGTAAAGTGAGAAAGGTTTATTTTGTTTTATTATTTCTTAGAGTAAAAAGGCTAATAAAGATACAAACAAATCCAGCATTATGTTCAAACTGAAAGGTTGGTGTCATGAACCTGGTCTGGTTCTTATTTTGCCGTACTTCAAATTAGCGGTTCAGAAAATAGACAGTCGGATTGGATATAATCGTGTTTATCTTTGTGTTTTCTACGACTTTGTGTTCACCCAGAACAGTCGGCTACAGGTGAGCTGCGCCAGATCGCATGCAGCTGTTTCGGATTCTTCTCACTACAGTTTAAAGGCTTAGGGCCTATTTTTGTAGACAGACACTCATGCACTTGGCATAAAAACGGGCACATGTTGTCTTTCGTGCCACAGCAAGCCTAGTTTACGGTGTTTGAGAATTTGGCAGATTGCGTCACGCAGCACTGGATGTTCTAGAGGCCGGAGCTGGTGCACCCCCTGACACACAATTAGTGGGGGTAAAATTAATGGGTGGTCTTCCAAGTGCATATTAACAGCAGCCAACTTTACATACGCAAAGTGATTTTCATTTGTATTTTATATTTTGTCTTTTGTCTCTGCTCTACCTTTTTGTTATTCAAACGTAGTTGCCTGGCGACTTTTAGGCTGATTTGTACTTCTGAGTTAAGGTCACCTTATTGACTGTATCTGCATTTGAATTCTCGTTCCTGCCCACACATCACAATTACTCTGTAAAGAACATTTCAAAATAAAAATCAGTAAATTGTAATTTTCAGTGTAGTTTATACTAGTTTAAGATTGTGGACATCAGACGAATAATTTGAATTTCAATCATGGTGTGAATAGCCTTGAGTATTTTTATATAATAACTGTCAACTGAGTATCAAAAACATTGATTAGGAAAATATTTGAAGGAACTGACAAAATGTGACCGTACAATAAACCTTGAACATTTCCATCTGCAACAATGGCCTCATGAGAAGCATTAAGCGATTTCAACAGCTGTCTAATTTTAGGGGGAAAAAAGTTATAAAATGACCAAAAGTGTAAGTGACTTAAACCTGAAAACCAAAAAAGAACAGAGAGGACCAATGAAAAATCCTAGGCACATTGCAGATTGTTTACCCTCTCGACCTGCTTGGTCCATTCCTCCCCAGTGTGCTCCACATTGCTCACCCTACCCTGCCTACCTCCTCCTCTCCCTCATGAAAATCAAGGGTCCCTTGGGCTACCATTTGTGAAATCATCTCTGCCCTCACAGCTCTGCTCAACTGTCACATCGCATCTCGCACACCCAGACAGTCAGTGCTAACAGTGTCGGGCTTTTTTCATACTTCATAGAGCCAACATCTACCTCTCATTGTGCACACATGCAACCTGCTCGTTGCATATTCTGACATCAACCACTGGCAGTTTCCATCTTTTTTATAGGAGGATCACAAAGGCATTAAACATCAATATTATATACTGAGCATATCACCCTTCTCTATTGCAAGTATACTTAATCTACCCTTTGACATTAGTGTAATTCATAACAGTCAATCTCATCTTGAATTTAAAATCCTACTTATATTTATATTTTTGACTAGTAAGTCATAAATATATTAAAATCCAATTTTCATGACAAACCACAGAAAGCGAGAGAAGCTCTCAAACATTTCATCATAAACCTTGGGGATCTGTGTTTTTTAATGGAAGGTAAAATTTAGGGCAGGCTACAGAAGAATGAGCCCAGCTCAGGGAAAAAGAGCTGGCCAAATGCATTGTGCGAGTGCAGTGCAGGGACAAGAGGCCTGGTGGGATAAGACCAAGTGGAAGATGACAAATAGAGAATGTTGGGGGGCGGGGATGACAATAGAACAAACGAGGAGAGAGGAGAAACTTCCAAAATTGCTTTTTTGGCATTCTTCAATCTGACAACTGAAATCTCAGGTATGAAACAGGTTTGTTGTTGTTTACTACAAGTGAAGAATGACTTTTGGCAGATAAACGCCCCTTACAGAAGTAGACAGACAACACACTATGACAGAAGGATGGAGGGACTTCAAATGCAAGCTGTGGGCTGGAGTCTGCCAAATCAATAACACCTCAGTGTGCACCTCTGCCATCTCCACTCCATTGAGTGCATGCATGAAAGCCCTCTTCACACACAGCAAAATAAACTTCAGCTAAAGTTAAGTGACACTTCATTATGTACACTTGCAAATGCAAGAATAGAAATTACATATTTTTCAAATCTCACCCCAATGTTTCATTATTATTATTATTATTATGATTATTATTTTTATTATTATTATTACTATTATTATTATTACTATCACACACACACACACGCACACACGCACGCACACGCACACACACACACACACACACACACGTACACACATTTACTCCAAGCAACTTCAAACTTGAAACATGCTTGAATTTGAATAAGGTTACCGTGGGGTCAAGCCTGTCCATACATAATTGTAACCGCTGTGAAGAACTGCCCAGACAGTCAACCACTGAAGCATTAAGCACATTTTTTGGCCTCTTTTACTGAAATAAATATTTGCTGACAGCCCTTTCCCCAAACCCCTTACTCACAGATTGTCATGGGCATATTTTTGAACCATGTCAAGAGTTGGCTTCAATCACTCAGATTTAACCTACCAAATACAAACCTGCACATGTTTGAGTGTCATGTAAGATTTTTGTAACGCTCATCGGCTCTGCTGCGATAAACACGATTAAAGAAGAGTTGTTCACTCAAGTGGTGATTAAACTTAGCCAAGCTGAAAAATAATAAATATATATAAAGGACAGAAAAACACAATGTAAGTTTTGCAATTTCATGCATGGCTGCCTTGCATTATTGTGATCTATTCCACAGCTTTTGTGGTATGAATAGCGATTGTTGTTCCTTATTCACAGCTGCTCATCTTGCCACTCCAAGCATGCTAGTCCTGATGTGGACTAGACTGGGTTCAAAGGGAAATAAAACGTCGGCACATTTTTGTCTGAAGTTTACCTGCTGGGAATTTCGGGAATAATCAATTTCAAGCACTTGCAATAATAATTAGTTTTTTTGGAAACACATTGCTTTTTGTATGATCTCACGGGTGTTCAGGTTTAGAAGATTCTCTAACATATGACTGGAAGCTGGTTAACTTGTTTATTTAATTTCAGCAAGCAGCATTCTGTATCACTTTCTTTGAATTAATTGGTATGTTCCACTGTGAGACAGCATGGCACTCCATAAATGTAGCTGAGGCAATCACCATCCCACCTACACAGCCTAAAATGTCATGCAAGACATAAGTCACATCAGGTTATAGCGTCTCAAACCGTACCATGGCAAAACAAATCCAATTGTAAACAATGCTAAGGTAAAGATGCAGATTCTGGAATCTTTCTATTTTTGTCTTTGTGCTTTCTGTGTCCATTGGGATGCCTGTCACATGAGCAGCCCTGAAAGGTTCTATCCCCTAGTGAGAAAAACAGAAACAAAGCATTGCAGAGCAGGGATGGGGCTGACAAGGACACTTGTCAAACTAGCATTGCAACTAAAAGTGATCGATATTAGGCTGACGACAAAGCCAAGCTATCTTTAATTCCGTGGTTATCCCAACTCACTGATTTGCGTGTCCACTTATGTCAGGAAGAAAAATGTTATGCATCAGCATTGTGCCGCCGGGCTGTGTTTGGCATCAAGCGTTTGATTGCATTATGGGACATAAGCATGATTGATGCCAGTAGGGGAAAATGTGAATGTTCCCGACAGTGCAGCTCCTCTGATAAATTCCACATTTGCATATTGACCACTTTGATCGTTGTGTGAAAGACTCAAAGTTTACAGTTACTTAGCATATTATGTAAAACGATCCAAAATGTGCATAAATATATATATTTTTTTGCTAATCGGTGGAGAATTCTGAAACACAACAGTAACATTGACCAATGATATTTTAATTTGCTAGTCTCCCTCCACTTATACAATCAGCAGTCTCTTCTAATGTTCTTTGACCTCTTTATGGTACGACTGACAAATATATGGTGGAGTGATGTGAAGGCTATGCCACAGATGTGTTGTGCAGTTTTAATGTCGAGCTGGCGAGCCTTTATATCTTGTACGGTACAGTTGCCATACCAGACTGTGATGTAATTGGTCAGCATTGTGTCTTGTGTGCATCTTAAGAAGTTGCCGAGCACTTAAAGGGGAATTCCAAATTTGATGACATTGGTGTCATCCTGGCAGGAGATGCAGTCATGGCTGAAGAAGATGTAGAGAAGAGGGCAGCCTTGTATTTGTGCCGGATGCCAACGTGTCAACTCTGGCTTTCAGGGGTCTGTTCTGTGATGAAATGCAGCATCCATTTGGAGAGTGGGGGACTTAGTCTGAGGGTGAGCAGCTTTTCAGCAAGCATGCTTGGGATAACCATGTTGAATAATCAATAAAGCACATTCTGGAGCGGTTCTGGGGATAAACAAACAAGGGTCTGGGGCCTCGCTCATTCATGTCCTGTCATGGCTACTTTTTCAAAGTACTTAATTATGAAGTGAGTCTAATGGGATGCTTGTCATTTAAAGGTGTTACTGGTGGTGGATTTGAAACAGATGGGCACAGATAAGTGAAATAGTGACAGGTTAGAGATGTCGGTAAACACCTCTGTTATCTTCAGAATCTGGCCTGTTAATTACTTGTAAAGCACTTTGTGTTACATTTATGAATGTGAAGTGTGATATAGATCAAATGTATTTTGATTAGGAAAAAAATAATCTTGGATTGAATTTCAAGATCACATGAGGAACACTCTCCTAGACTGTCTATTGAAGAAATGGGATCTACACAAGTGGAGCAGTATGAGACAAATATTTGGCATAAAAACATACTTCAGTAACCATCTAGTAAAATCATTTATTCATAGCCTGTTCATCTAAGTCATTTACTTTTATAATAGGGCATTTGCCCTTTAAATTAAGCCTGAATACCGGGTTAGACCATTATTTCACATGATCACTACCCAAGCATGCTCCCGGGGGCAAGGTTACATGATGACTTTGACTGATGACTTGGTTGTGTTGTTCTTTCCATCGGCATTTTTTCCTTTAGATTTGACCATAAGTGTCCCTTCAATATCACTCTTTATTAAATCATATAAATGCCTGATGGCAACGATGGCTCTCTCAACAGCAACATTGAAGGAGCAATGTTGTAATGTCTAGGCTTGATGATGTAGCTCATGGTTTGTTCTCAGAGCGGTAAATGGTCATTGTGTTGCGGATTTGGACACATTTACTCCAGTGCGTAAGAGAAAATAACAGCTAGCCTGATGTGATCTAGTAGATGGGTTTTGTAAAGCGTGATTATTATGTGATGGTCAGTCGCATTAACATCAGCATTGGGAAAAGATAAGAGACAGCGTTGATCCACAGTAATAACGGTAGGCTGCATCTGTATGTGTTCCTTGAATGAGACAAACACATAATCAGAGTAGTGTAACGTCCAAGTGAATCTAATCCAAAACTGTGAATCCTCCATGTACAAGCTTAGTTTTTCGTCACCACCACCACTTGACGATGTGAGATTTTAAAATAGCTGAATATGCTTGTGCCAAGCCTTGAGGGAACTAGTGTGCCCATGAATAATTCATAGTCTGATAATCAGAGGAAGACAGGTTGTCAGTCAGATTTTTTTCCCTTCTCGTGCAAAGAAACAGGAGACAGTGCTGCAAGAAAGGAGCGTTATGGATGGAAACCATTGTCCTGACATCCCTTGTACTTAAAGATTAAGTATTTCACCCGATCGCTCCAGGCAAGGCCAATGGCATACAATAATTAGCCACCTACAAATAACACCCAGCCGGATAGGGAATATACCACAATTATCTTCCCACCAGAGTGTATTGTATCCCCAAAAATGATGACTGGAACGTCGCTGTTGACAAGTGGAGACAACACCAATTTCCCTGAATGGCCTTGTTCTGACAACACTCACCCAAAAATAAATGCTGAACATCTCATCATCAGTTTGACTTAAATCACTGCTGTTTCTGTTTCTGAATGCTGAGATTCAATTCAACACACATTTTTTCCAGGAAACACAAAGAACCCTGATGTTGGAAAGATTTGAGGGGCTTTATGGCAATGCACCATTCCCGAAAAGGGATTTGTAATGGTGGCCATTCACAAGTACATTTAAGCTGTGAGGAACACTGTCCTTTTTGCACTTGTGCAAAATCTAAATGGAAGTGGTCACCTTTTTCCCTGAGGAGGAGGCGCAAATGGATAGTGCAACGGCTGCACTGTGGTCTGTGACTGCCTAGTGGCTACATGAAATGGAGACGCTCTGTTCGGAAAACCACTGATCTTCCACTTATCCTCTTAAATGTAAAGGGGCGGGAATCCCACCAAAGAGCGGCATGAAGCGTAACAGTGTGTGATCTGTGTGCCTAACAGCCCAACACCAATGTCTACTCTAATTATGCCATTTGCTCTACTTGCCTATTTGGAATGTGTTGGGTTTCTGGATGTTTGGCTTTTTTGGTGCAATTTCAATCTCTTTGTGTTTTTTGACGTGAAGAAAATGACAGTAAAGCAGACTTTGACTTTGACTTTTTTTTACTTTGACTTGCTAAAGCCTGTGACTTCAGATTTTGATTACTTTTATTTTCTGTTAAACGCATCGGTTATCTGACAATCATAATGAACGACATCAAACAACGATATCTCCTTTGCCCTACCAAATATAAATAAGTGACACTGTAGACATGTATATCCCTAATACAATCTGTAGTTATGTCCCTTATGAATAATTTTATTTATGACCTTTTACTTTTTTTCTTCAATTTTGTGACTGTTAGATGCCATACTGTAGTATAGTATAGTGCCTCTGTAATATCTTAGTGTATTTTATTATTTTTCAAGTCCAAAGCATGAATACTGGGGAGGAAAAAATCCCCTATTTCCTGAGCTGTTGTAGATAAAGTCCTTAAAATCATTTTTGTGGATTATTATTCAAGAAATGAGTCATCCTAATGTTTTTACTGTGATTGATAAGATTATGAATCAACGTTTTATAATATTTACAATTTCAACCACTTTAATATTATTACACTCCATTTCCTTAATGCATGCTGACCACAGTACCACAAGTGGAGTAACTGACTCTTTCTTTTGCTACTCACACACGTGTAAAACATTAAAATTTTAAAATGTTTAATTTCCATTCACATTCTCTTGGAGAAAATCTGTTTTATACTCTCAACTGCACCGTTTATTTTGCAGCCGACTTCTTAAATTAAGGGTACTCTTATCATGCTCAGTAAGAAGATCCGTCCATGAGATTGGAAGGGATAACAGACTAAATGATTATGATGAAAAAAAAAACTTTAATGTGTTCTAAAGTGCACGAGTGTGAGCTAATAACTGATTAAAGAAACTTTATGAATCAAATTTTATGAGACATTTGGGGACCTCAAGTAATTTCAAATCCCCAGGCAGCTTACTTATGTTTGCCTAATGGTACATATCCCCCTGTCTCCCTGAGAATCTGTTTATTAATTTTCCTCTTGAATCCCTGTTGAAAGTCACGGGGAAACTAAAACGTATTCGTGCTGACTGATCACCAGACAGTCATGGGGCTGATTCATCCATTGTTCATGACATCATAATGCCACACAAAGGTTCTCCCAGGTAGAGTCTCCTTCAAACGTGGCCTTCTTTTCACTTTTGTGTTTGTTTGCCACACACTCACATACGTATCTCCATTCAAACTCATTTTGGAGCTCTTCAAATACTGCCTCTTACACGAAATTAATATTGGGCAGTGTACAAAACAATAATTAGTTAATGGGCAAATGAATCAAGGGGGATTTGTCAAAGTGCTGCGTCTGAGAAATATCTAACTCACAAACTGCCATGGTGTTATCTTTCTTAGATATACAAATATTATCGGGTATTCTCATATTGACAGAAGACTGTGAAAACAACATAATTCTCCAGTGTATACAAGCAAACAAAATATTGGCTTGACTCCATTGCAAATGTGGAGCTTGTCTGGGAAGCTTTCAGTAATGAAGATAACTAGAAGAAAAGGAAAATACATAATGTTGACAGTGTTAGGATAATGCTGATGGGGTTAATGCTAAGGTTGCAATGATTATTATTGTACAAATGTGATTTGCTACGCATTGCTTGTTATCTTATGAAAGGACTAATTACTGACATGAACCCCTTGAAAGGTCAAATTGACTGAATGCATGGTGTTAACTCGTTTGTTACTCATAACCGTCAGTATAATCAAAGAAAGTCATTAGCATTGTGAAATAAAGTCTGAAAATACAAAGGAAATGTTTAAATGGCTTGTGTTGTCATTGAAAAAAACATTTTCTGTTTTGAAAATGGTGTCGTTTCTTGTCATGGTACATAATGCCTCGATAAGTATTATTATGTTTTTGTTTAAGATTTGGATTTTCATACAGATTACACTTTTGTATTCCATGAGACTCACCTCTCAGTACACCTCTGAGACTGACGGATGCAGTGGCCTGAAGCCAAAGACAAACTTCCTTGTCGGACATTGACATTTATCTGCCATAATCAGAGTTGAGCCTCATTTTAACACAAAGCAGAACAGTATCATGCAAAGAGAAGAGTTCCTGCAGCCTCGATAACATATACAGTCTGTGGTCTGGACCTGAAAATTTGGTTTCCATCAAACATAACACTTGTCCTGTGGAGGAAAAAGCATGTCAAACTAGGAGAAAAAACAGACGTGTATGATAGGATTTATAAAATATTTCAGTGCATGTCCACCAGTGTACAGTGGAAGTGAGGCAAAAAAAGATATTGTGAGGCAGCCTTAATATGGTGTATGTCGTCAGTTTTCTTTCCGAAATACACGAGGACGCACCGATTTGTTGCAATTACACAATCAATGGACCCGGCAAAAATTCTGCCTTTACAAAATAACTTTGTTATTATTTTCCAACACGGTCAGCTATTTGCATAGCCTAAATATATAAAAGAAAGTAAACAAACACAGTACGCTTATTTTAACATTTGTGCCATACCATTAGTTGATTAAGTTGTATGTTTTGACCTTTGACTTGGGCATCCACATCATCATCAGTACATGATGGTTGTTTATAATCACGCATTACTAGTTATCTATGTAATCAGCTTTAGTTGTTCTTTGGGAATTTTTCCTGTCAGCATGTCAGTGACCAAAATAAATGACCAGACTTTCTTCTCCACAGGTGCATCTCTGAGGATGCCTCAGCAACAGATGTCCAGGGATTACCCCGTCTGTGTTTTTGTTTTTAATCTTGCTTTACTCGCTGAAAATCGTCAAGTATTTTTAGACAATAGCGGGATGAACAGCTGAATGAGCAGGATGTGCATCAACACATCGAAGATCCTATGTAGGTGACACCTCGTCCCTCCCGCCTGGCCTGCCCGTTGCTGCGTGGCACGAATTGTTATATATTTACAAAATACTAAAAGATAGTTTGTGAATGTAATGGTGTGTTTTGTTTTTGTCTTTCTAGCCTTGACCGCCTACCACTGACATTGATAATAGTGTCCATTTTGGCTCTGATTTAACTTATTATCATTCAGCCATGGTGGCTGTCCTGTTTCAGTTGTGTATTTCTTCATTTTCGGGCAGCTAGCTTGTTTGTTCAAATTATTTCCAATAGAATTTCATTAGGTGAGCTTTTTCGACTTCACTAAATGATGCAGTATTCCTTATGTTTCTTTTTCCCCATCTGCCTAGAAGCTCTTCTGCTTGCCAGTTTATCATCCTCCTACGGTGACTCTGCCATCTGGCTATCCGATGTATTGATATAGATTAGCTCTGGTGAGATCAGAACATACATTAGATGACGAGAGAAAATTTAGTTAACCTTCTCTCACATGAGAATCCATTTCCGCCTGGCTCTTTTGCAAACTATTTATGTTGCCTGCTTCACGCGCACCAATTAACCTTTTGTTTCACTCAATTGCATTTGCAAATGATTCTCTCGTCAAAGGCAAAGCCAGAGACTAATTCTCTATTGGCCGTAGGTAGTTGTCAATCGATGTGGATGTACTCAGCAGTTGGGTGGAAAGGGTCTGTATGTGATATTGTGAGATCAAACGTACGTAGTACAATCAATAATCAATAGCCGAAAGAGTTTGGACCTGATCATACATAAATGAAGTGATTAGTACATCTGCTTCATAATTCTGAGGTAAGGGATTCAAATCCAGGATCCTTCTCATGTGGAGTTTGCATCATTTACTTTCCTTATTTGTAATTACCGAGTCCATGTATTGGGACTGTATCGGACAAACCACATCCATTCTGATAAGCAGCCAAATGTTTAAGCTTGGTGGTCATAAGGTTAAACACACCATCCTTGCACACAACTCCAATGCGGCAGTCACAACCATTGAGATTCATCTATCAGGTATTTGTAGTATCCTGCCAGAATGGTGAGAATGTATTCAATGAACCGTAAAGTCCCGCGGGTCAATATTGCTGTGGTATTTGTCCTTGAAATGCTGTCGATGGGGGATTTTTATTTGTTCAAGACCTTTTTTTGTCCACCTTTGACGCCGGCTGTTCTCGCTTGCAAGCCAGCGGCAAGAGCACTAAGATCCTTCCTTTAGTTGCTTTGAGAGGACTAATTACAATAAAGACACCTGCAAGATTGACTTTTTTTATTTGACACCTTGGGTAATAGAGAGCAGTGATAACCTGCTGTGATTCATTGTTCCCTTCACGCAATCATGTGACCGTTTTGTATTTTTTCAATAGTAGGCTCAATTTTAAGATTTTTAGTAGAAAGTACAGTGAATCTAAATCTCGTTGTTTTTCTAAGGAAAACTTTTTTTTCCCATTATTGGGGCCAATAATCAACACGATTGATATTTTGAATTTTAATCTTTTTAAATGACATGCTCACTGTCTTACAATCAATCCCTGATGGTCCAGTGGTTAAGATGCGGAGCTTTCTCCTCCCGTGGCCTGCGTTTGATTCCCAGTCAGGGAACCTTATGTAGCCATAGGGGGGCACATGTCAGTGCCTCCCCGGTGCTGGTCAAAAGCCCGGGTAAATGGAGAGGGTTGCGTCAAAAAGGGCATCCGGCGTAAAAACTGTGCCAAATACTTCTCATCTGGACAAAAAACGGGTGATTCGCTGTGGCGAGCCCTTCAGGGAAAAAGCCGAAAGGAGCCACCACCACAGTCTTACAATCAAGATGTGGCCGTGTTTGGAATTAACTATTCACATTTAAACTTTTTAAATGGAAATCAACACACACTTGCAATTATTTAGATTGCTACCGATTCACCCCCAAATAAAAGCATGACCACTATGCTTCATGATGTCAAAAGAGCAGTCAGTGTTTAGTTGTGACCGCATTATTTCCATTGTTTATTTTTACTGACTAAGAGCAGGTTCCGGTCATGGACGTATCGCTGCGTATCACATTTTGTTGAAAGCCAACCTTTTGGTTATTTGTTGATCTCAGCATTGAATTATTGTAAAGTGCTGTATGGTCATACCATGCGATTGTTTTAACTGCTCAAAGAAAGCACTGCAGTCAAGATTTTCTCCTAGTGGTTCTACAATTTACTGCTCTTGTAACGCTGACAGGATTAGATTTGGCCGTTGCCCAGTCATTCAGAGCCCCCTTATGTTTATGGGGCCAGAAGAGTAAGTAATTGGTGCAGAGTGATAGAGAAAGTAAACAACATAGGGCGTACGTGTGCTATTGTGGTTTCGTCCACTTGATATCGCAGCCCTTTAAGATCAAGTAGCCAAAGTCAATACTGGCGCTATAGTCCAATCAATTGTACTCTGATATAGTGAAGGGCAATGTCATTTTGACTGACATTTCATTTATAACCAAGAGCCATGAGACTGCGGAGGTACAATGCAAATAGGCCGTCCTGTGTGCTCTTTATGGACTTGCATAAGCATACCACCACCAGCCAAGAGCAACTAACCCTCTAATATACTCTCCCTGCTGGTTGAGAGTGATAAATCTGGGTGACCAGACTTTGTCCTTGTCCATGTCCTTTTTGTGAACTTAAAATGCTTCCGAAATTTTTTGTTTTTTTATGACGGTAGACACACTCAATTGTATTTGGTCGGCATCTCGCCCCCGATAATTGGCTAAGTTATTTAAGTTACTATTTGAATGGAAGAATAGTGTATTTACAGTTTGTTTTACTCACTTTGCATGCTTCAAATGTTTTCTAGTGCCTGAGGACATCAGCTGCCTGCTTCGGAGTAAGCATCTGTGCTTGCAGTGCCATCTGTGAAGAAACAATCATTTGTTTTGTTTTTTTACCACTAATCAAGGTATGTGACCACCTTCATTGATAATTACTCTGACAAGGCAGAAATCAGTGCTTTTTAAGCACTTCAAGAAATCAGGTGCTATTGTTCACCCATTTCTTTCCCAGAATTCAATATTCTAATATATAGTTCAAGAATAGTACTCAAAAGAGTACTGCATGCCGATGCAGATTAAAATGGCTTTGTATGATATAAATGAGTGATACTTATCTTTTCTGATAAAATTGTATTCCTTCACATTGTAAATCATAATGTGTTTACGGGGATTCTTATAATTCTGCATTGGGAAAATGCTGATAGGACAAAAATGTTTAAGGGCATTCATTGAAACTAAGCAGCGTGCCAACATGGAGAGGGCACACTTAATCAAATTTTCATCCTAAAGTCATAGTTCCACTGACTAAGCATTATGACCTTTTCTGAAATTTAAATGACTAATCCAGCCACACTACTGCATCATTCAGCACTTTGAGTGGGCTTTACCGCTATATGACAACTCTGCTCTGCGGGAAGAAGCAGTCTGGCAATCTATTATTGAAAAAGTCCCAAACACAGCATTGTTTTATACTCTTAAGTTCTCGCTGTAGGCCAAGCGACCAAACTGGAAAAATCTGTTCAAACTTGTCTTGTTCAGTCTACTCATTCATATATAATCAATGACAATCACATGAGAGGCACAAGGCAAGCCCCTTAAATCTAAATAACCGTTTCCTTAGTTCGGTTCATCTATTAACGGCGTGAAACTGCAAGCACATCAATTATTGTCAAACGCGCCACACGAAGAGATTCTGACAGTCAATGTTGAAGACACCCATGATTAATATATTATCCGTGTGAGTCACCAAGTCAGCCACAAATTCAGTGAATTCATCTAAAAAGCCAGAGCAAGGACCAGGGAGATGGGAGATGACTGCAAGATAAAACCGCACAATGCTGTGGATCACATAATGAGAACCTCAAATGTTTTCAAGCCATTGTGAGATAGAGATCATTTTGGAAATGAGAGCAATACTAAGAGGATACGCAACATGTGAGCTGTGAAGTTTAGAGAAAACGCTTCATTTAGCGGCAAAACTCATTTGGTTTCAACCAATTCTCACAACGACCAATCATATTAAGATTATGCTCTGATAAGGTCATTAACTAACAAAGCTTTTGAGGGTAGTGATCTAATATTCATGCGACTGATTTTCATTAGAGTGGGTTGATTGAAAGAGAGTCTCTCTGTTAATAAGACTGCATCGTCGATAACCCATATTGTATTTTGAGTCATTATTGGCGCTTACTATGCAGTACTACCTCAATAAAAAGAGTTGTTTATCAGTATGCAAAGTGTGCATAGTACTGATTAGCCCGAGCCTTAAATACTATGTATTTGTCAAGTTCAAATATTCACTGTTTAGTGTTGGAAGTGGTTTAACCCCGCACATCCCAAGAAAAAAATATGTTTTTGTCACGCAAACTTGTGTTTTTCTCTACGGGTATACTCTCGAAAACAGCAGTGTGTCTGACATGAACAACTCCTGCAAGTGGATTGTGTTTGTCAGGAAGTGAGGTTCTAAGTCCTGTGGAGGACCAGACTGGAGCCTTGTGGCAGTTCCACAAAAGGAAGTTTTATTTTTAGCGGTTAAACAACAGGAAGGAGAAAAAGAGGCCAATTCTACCTGGCAAGATATGCAAGAGTGATGACATCGGCTCAGTGGAGTGTAAATCGAGCACTGAGAGGGGTTGACACCATTGAGGGATAGGCAGGTTAAAGCTAAGGAATTTCTTCTTAGTACTGTACGTACGTGTAAGCAACAGTAAAAACCTGAGTAAAAACATTACATTTTTTGGAATAAGAGTTAAACATAATAATTCATCAACCCGAGGGGACGCCATGTTGGACATTTCTGTTGTTGATCGAAAAACACGTCACTGAGAATGCATTACATAATTCTGTTTGAGTTTCTTCCACTACAACTGCTATGGTTTTTGTTAATAAATGTTGTTCAGTACATTCTTCTTCCCTCCCTTTCTAGATCTGCTTCCATGTATGTGGTTTTGCCTAACGCAATCATGACAGCATTTCCCCCTGTCACAGTTGTGGACACAGCAAATCACACTGTCAGTCGCACACACACGGGGCTGCTTCGGTGCCGGGGGTGCAGTTGGGGGTATCGGTGTCTTGCTCAAGGACGCCATAACCATGTAGCCAGAGGATTTTGATGGCTGATGGTCTATTGCTTCGTTATCCAAACTTCTGTCAAACTGATGGGAGTGGGGTGGCTTCAAAAACCGGTTATTGTAGCAGGAGGAGTAGTAGAACAAATATTTTTTTCTTTAATGCAATGTTGGGGAAATAGACATTTCTTCCACTTGATTTACTATTTATTCAGTTTTCATGAATGCTTCCTGTGTGGTATGCCATCATGGTTTGCCGACATGTTTGATTGCATAAAAATGAATGTGACCTTCTTCTGACTCGGCATGTATAGTGTTGTGTGGAATACTTGCATATCAAAGAACATTAATATGTAATAAGCAGCCTGTTCAAAGCTGGTGGTGAGTGGATGGGGACTGCATTGTGTAGGAGCAGATTTTACCCCAATTGGACTCATGTACAGCATGTTGTCAACACAAGTACCAATGTTACATAGGACGCAATGCTGGCAATACATGAATATCGTTATTAAAAATTGAAATGACAAGGTTTTAACTCAACAAAAAGTGAAATCTGTAGGCCTTGTCTTGCAATGGAACATCTTTGTTGAAGGGGAGAGGATGTATTAAAATGTATTGGATTGTGCTGGGGTACCTAATAAAATGGCATATTATTTTTTCATTTGAGTGTGTCAAACTCTTCTGTTTTGTTTACTTTTTGATCTCCAATATGCCACAAGGTGTTTGTTATAAGTGTCCGGTGCCGGCAGCTCTCATTAGCAAGTGACCCGCTTACAGAAATCTCAAAGTTGGCTCGGCGTGTAGTCGGGGGTACTGCAGAGTGAAGATTATGGCTCAAACGGCAGCTCGCTGCTTCACAGCAATTTGTTCAGGTATCAGAAAGCAGTGCATTCAGTGGTAGTCTCATGACAGGCTGTGCACATTGTGTCTGCAGGGGTTTTGTGTCTTTATTGGAGTGTTTTTTCCTTTCTTTTTTTCTGGGATGTCTAATTGTAAGAACTGCCCCTTTGTCTGCATTCACCTGCATGTAAAATACTGAATGCGCCGGACATCTTTTTCATTTGTCATCCGCTGGATTATTATGTTGTTATTCTAGCCACAGGACTATATTTGTCACTATTTCAATGTTAGATGTGACGTGCAACAACCCACAAGGACTCATTTACATAACAGTACAATGAACACGCTTTCACTTCCGACATATTCACAAAAGACATGCGTCACATACTGTAATCCTGTGATGTAGCAGCTGTGTTTTTTCTTATGTCCAATACAGAACAGGTCTAAGGTACTCTCCCTAAACATGGGCAAACACTGTTTGAATCAACAGTGTCCAAATTAAATTTTTCATTCAAAGCAGTTTGTTCTACAGAATTTAAAAGCAACACGGTGAAAATAGAATACGTATTTGACTTGAAATATAGTCGACTGCAGCAATGACACATTTCACAAACTATTTTTTGCCATGTCTTGTAAATCCCTGCCCACAAAATGTTACATAAAGCAATGATTTAATTAAGATACTAGTACCGTATTTTCCGCACTATAAGGCGCACCGGATTATAAGGCACATCTTCAATGAATGGCCCATTTTAAAACTTTGTCCATATATAAGGCGCACCTGTTTATAAGGCGTACCTTCAATGAATGGCCCATTTTAAAACTTTGTCCATATATAAGGCGCACCTGTTTATAAGGCGTACTTTCAATGAATGGCCCATTTTAAAACATTGTCCATATATAAGATATATACATTTGGCCCGCGGGCTGGACTTTGCACAAGTCTGCTGTAGTGGGTCAATATTGGTATATAAGGCGCACCTGATTATAAGGCGCACTGTCGGCTTTTGAGAAAATTGGAGGTTTTTAGGTGCGCCTTATAGTGCGGAAAATCCGGTAACTTTATTCAATTGTAATGAATTGATATGCTTGGAAGAAAGGCAGCACAGTGGTCTTAATGAGGACAATAAAGAAAACTGATGGTTGGATATATTATTGGAAAATTCCCTACCCATCATTAAAAAAAATCCATAGAGATGAGAACATTCACAACCAAGTAGCAGACTGTTGAATCCTCCTACATACAGTACATGGATACATTTGATGGCAAGGCCTTCAGCTGGAAAATGGAACAAGGTATGCATTTGTTAGCGGATGCAGTATTCTTTCCAACCTGTCACCCTTCCGACTCTGTTTCACCATGAAGTATTTATTATTCCCTCATGAACACCAATTGGTGATGGCTGTAAGCCACTTCCAGGTCGTAATAAAGAAAAGTTCTTTGTAATACGGAGTGTGTCATATAAACTGTAAATCCTTACAGGTGGAAAGGTTGCACTATGAACTTTTAAAAATCAATAGTAAAAGGAAACAGACACTTCAGATGTACAATGTGATGAGGGCGTTTTTATAATCACCCCATAAATCAGTAGGCACAATGGTCTAATTAAAAATATCTAATAAAAAGTATCTTTCTTCTTCCTAGGAGTATGATGCTGCTGGCGTTCAAGACTGTGACTGAAATGCAAAGCAGATTTGATTTCAAACTCCTATGTTCTCAATTTGAGGTCTTATAGGGAGTTATTTCTGAGTAAAATATGGGTCATGGCTGGCAAGGTGTTATTTTTAAACATCAGCCCCCTTTAGCCAGCATCTGAGCCACAAGAAAGTCAAGCAGCCTTGATTTTTTAAGGAGATTTGGTTTACTCTGCAATGTCTCTTCTACTCACTTGCTCCTCAGATGGTAAAGAAAATCCTAGATAAAACTATTGTGTCTGGCGTCGGTCCAATAAAATGCAACACAAAGTGTTAGATGAGCCTCATACCGGATCCCCTCCCTCACGGCATAATGAAGAGAAAATGTCTCACTTGGATGCTTTCATGGCGCCACACGTCATTCGGGGAAACTTTAATTACTTTCAAGTTTCCATGTTACAATCTCCAGTGTGCATATATTTGGAATGCTGAGACACTTCTCATATTTTTTTCTGGAGTTTAACTCGGCCATTAGCGTGGTTCTGGTGACTGACCACATCTTAGCACAGGGAGAAATAATATGGGAATAATCACTTTTAAAGCAGCCTTACTGGTGTGTGCGTCAAGATGACTTGAACCCTTTTCCATTTCAAAGTTACACACGGCCACTCTTCAATATTCTGCTTCTTCTCTTGGCCTTTTAGTTATCCAATTAGCTACTTGAATTGACTGAATCCAATTAGCTGCTTGAATTGACTGAATTCTGACATGGGCACATGGGTGTGATTCCATGATTTCCTCTATTATAATCCAGCGGTTGACAGAAATTATTGATAAAATATAGATACACCTGCATATACATGGAGAGAAAAGTCCCTCATCAGCACCTTTATCCAAACCAACATAAACAATTTGGAGGCAAACAGGAAAATCGTAACCATATTGTTGGCTGTATTTGTTTTCGACGGTTTTCCGGATCTCATCCGTTGTGCTTGAATGATGCTCTCTGCTCCAAGTAGCGTATCCAAGCCCATTTGTCTGAGCACTTCCATTCTTTGCCCTGGTAGGAACTCTCATCTTTTTCTCTTTCGTCGCTGTCACAGGTTGAGTAATTTGTTTGCCGAATCACACAGAAAAGACACTTTGACTCCAAAGACGATCACTCAGGTAGGGCCTCGAAAACAATGACCCCTTCAAGCACAACTCTCGTGTTTATCATGTTCAGACTTTTTTACAGGGGGAAAAAAAAACTGCAAACACTCAAAGTATTTATCACAAACAGCAAGTGACAGAGGATATTCCGCCACAGCGGCCAGATATGTAAAATGTGTTTTTCCATCCACTATGCCAGTGATCTGCAAGTATAATGACTCTGGCAAGCAAACGGCTTATCCTAAGTAAGGGAAGTATTCAATGAATTCAAAAGGTCTATGCGCTCTTGCACCATTGTTGATATAATCATCCATCATTGAGTGGATTTTTCCTTCTGTCACCTTCATCTCGACTGCTGCTGTCGTGATGCTTTTTAATGTAAGTAATTAGAGTATTGTGGGACTAAAATAGCACACTGAAACATACCGTTAGAATGTCTGCTCCATGGCACAACAGTTTGGAGTTTGATTCTAAGCTATGGTTGTTATTTTTAATGTTTTCTACATGCTTGCATTTTTTAGTATTCAACATTTAGTATTAGCAGCGGTTAACTAACACTGGTGTGAGTCTGACCTCGAAACAGATTACTTTCATTTCCATTAATTCCAAAGCGAAAACAACCAGTATTGCAAATTATGTACACTGTAGAGGTGCCACTGTAGTTTTGCAACCCACCAATTAGGAGATCTAATTGCCAGATGCTGTGCTTTTGGTGTTCTTGCCTCAATTTGGTTGCTTGCACTGTTAAATGCTGACAATCTACTTTTATATTGTTTCTGGAAAGGATTTTTGTTTGCAGTGGCCAAGGAGGCATTTCTTGCCTTGTGCCTCCTTTCCATGTGCTCAGTTCCTGTCCGTTGGAGCTCATTAAACACGACTAAGGGACTGCGAGACGTGAGCGGCGTGTCCTGAGGAGGAAGCTTGTCTTCCAAAAGAATTACCATAACCCTCCGAGCATGTCGCTCTACCGCTCTCTCTCTTCACCATGTTTTCAGTAGCCCTCAGCCATGTGTGTATATATTGACTATTATTAGGAAGTGAACTGCTGGAAGGTATGGAACATGCCAGGAAGGGCAGCTGGTGCTGGGTCTTGGCCCAAGGTTTTACCTTTCTCTCTTATGCATTGCCACCTTTATCACGGAGCTTATGTTTTTTTCTCATTATCCATCCATTCCTGTCGTTTTTGTTTGACTAAGAATTATGTATTGTTGAATTGAGGAGATGTTGCATTAAAATGTTTTCACCATGTTTATTTTTTTCCACATTTTGGCAAAACAGCTGACACACACCCAGATTATGCTACACCTAGATAATAGCTTGAGCTGTATAGTTACATAGTTGGGCCACCAGTCGGCAGTCACATCATGCCCCCATTTCTATTTTATGGTTATATTCTACAGCAACTATTAAATTTTGAAGGTCTCATCAACTGAATTTACATCACATAACGTGCCAATACTGTCGTGGTACTTGATTGAAAGTTAACAGTTGAGCAGGTCGTGGTTAAGCGTATACACAAAAAGCATTTAACACAATTTCTTCACACGTTTTCTTTTGCCAAACACTTTTCATTCTTTTTTTTCTTTCTTGTTGACTCCAAAAACTTCTCCAAAGGTGAAGAATGGGAACAGGTGGTTTTACCTTTTAAATATAGCCTATTGCCTTGATAGAATAGTTTTTAGGGTGCTCGATAGAGAGGCACACACTTGAACAATACTCAACTGATTATAGCCCATTAACCAATAACCACTTTGGGAGCTGTCACAGTGGTAACAATGCGTCAAAGTGTTAGCTAGGAAAAAGGTTATGCAAATACAGAGCTGGTGGTGTTTTTATTTTTACCCTGTTGTCATGACTACTACTTGAAGCCAGAATGTGTGGCTGCATGGTGTGGAATGTGTCTCATTTAGCCCCCTTTATTTACAAAACTATCACAAGTGTTAACATAACTCAAACTTTTTTGAGGGTTCTTCAATCTAGTGCAAGTTGGATATTATGTTTTTGAATTAAAGTTTAGTATTTTAAAATACATGCACACATTTATGATGGATTCATACCAAAATTTAATGTTCCTGAATTGATGTACCCCAACTGGTTTTAATGCATGTAACCTCAGTATTCCTCCGGTGGCTCCCATCAACAGTCTTTCTTTTATTATTTAGTAGACTGTGCCCTAGGGTTCATATTTAGCATATTTTAATCATCTATGATTTTGATGTTTTTTTTTTTTAAATGTACTATGGACTCTTTAGACGGCATTATTTGGTTAGAAGTATGGCATCAGCCTCCGATAAGCCGGAAAGAGATCTGTTTTCAATGTCTTTCATATTTATGTCTTATTTTAAAACTGAGTCTAATACAAAATTAAAAAGTTGTTTCATTTCAACCTCCCGTGACATTTTTTAATTGTGGCATTCGGGAGCAAAACGTCAAAGTTGTTTCCCGATAACCATGTATTATAACCCCAGCTTTAGATTTGGAGGGTAAATGCAGCCCTTGTAGAAATAAAGCATTGCCCTCAAGAAATTTGCATGTCCATAAAAGGAAATGCTTGTGACCTGCACAGTCACCTTCAATTTTTACAGTCTAGCAGTGGATGTACTCAAGCTTATATGAGCGCGCAAGAGATAGAGAGCAGATAATTATAACTGTACTGTAGATGGACAGCTAGAAATTGTGACATTGTGCAAAGAGTGAGCGGACACGCAGCTGGAATCAACCCAATAAATTCATTTAGCGGCACTAACAAATCATGCGGTCTTATTCACGTCAGAACTTCAAACTTGTGTTTGCAATAAAATGGCAGCAAAGCTGTCACAGACTTGGAAGACGATCAAAGTGGAATGCGGCACAACGTATATACGAGGAATCATTTCGGATTTTAATTCACTTGTTTAGGTTCTCGTGTGAGAATCATTAAATGGCGCCCAGTTATCCACCTACAGCATAGAAGCTGACTCTACATTGAGTGGACCGGTTCAGTCATGCGTAAATGGCAAGCACCCCCACCAGGCATTTCATGTATTTAAAAAAAAGAAGGAAAAAAGGAAAAATATGTTTAACCTTATCAGACTACATTCAGAAAACTGAATTTCAACATTTAATAAAGGCCCACTATGAAATATGACATCTTCAATAATAGCGTATTACTGTGAACGGGTTGATGAATAATGTAGGAGTATCGCCATTAAGCACACCGCCACATCAAAACCTTTGCACATTTTTCAGCGTAACATAAATACCCAATAGAGACCGGAATTATTTGCAGTACATCAAATCTATTTATTGTGTGTTCAGGCTCTCAATGCTGTAATGAGCTGCTTGATATTTAGTGGGTGGCCTTCCTGGCTAAAACAAAGTGACAGCTGCATGCTAGCTTGTAATTTGTTTCCTACGGAACCCCACTTCGGTGTCCAAGCTCATTAAATGTGAGAATGTGTCACAAGCTGTATTTTATTGCAAAATAAATACGTCGGTGTTGAGCACACAACACCTCCAGTCTAATGCCCAACGCAATTGTGTCGGTGCAAAGCAACCGTAGCTATGGTGCCATTTGTTGTACAACATATCTGGAAATTTAAGTTACAGCTATGTATTTTAATGACGGACTTGAACCGTCTATGGCAATGCTTCAAGTTAATTGTAATCTGTTCATTTTTCTTGGGTCAAGCTTCATTGACACATAATCAAATATTAAAAAGATTTACTAAGGCCGATGTCGACTTGTGATTTACTTCTGCATACTTCGTACTGTCACGGATCGGATGGAGCAAGGCGACCAAGTGCAGCTTGGACCAGGGTTTATTGAAGAAAACAAACTAACAGACTCGGCAAACTGACATAACGTAACAAAACAACAAGAGGACTTACCGACAGGGACGTGAAACAAAGGACGTGAAGACATTAATGATCCGACGGGGAGTGAGGGGCAGACAGGACTTAAATACATGACAGGTAACAAGAGGAAGGTGAGAATGATCACACTAATCATGGGCACACAGGAGGGGAGGGGCGAGCACCCAGACAGAAACCATGACAACAGACACAAAGAAAAACGGCTGGGGATAAGACATGACATGTACTATGTCCTGTTTTACTACCGCAATGCCTGGATGCTGATGATGCGGTTTGGGGTTGCACTGAATTGAAAAAATTCAGTCAAAATATGAAGTCTGATTTATAGTCACAGATGATTCCGTCCTTGTCATGTTGACTGTCACCCTTGGCTTGGTCTCAGTTGTTTATCATTTCTATCAAGTTTTTGCTTGAAGCCTGAATCTCCTGATTCTGATGTCACGCAATAGCACAATAGTGTTGATATGAATGAAAGGCTATCAAAGCCTCCAATTGCAGCATAACAAAATGCGCGTCCCAATACAGTCATATGAGACAATTTGATGTCACTGCAATTGAGAACACATCATGGTGGCGGAAAGAAATAGTTGAGGGACTAACCGGACACTGAAAATAAAGCAAAAAAAAATCATGTCATTACATGTCAAAATTGAAACTAATAAAGAAATTAAATTGTTATCGTGCTTGAACTATGCTGCAAAGCATGTCTCATAACATGTCAAAATTGAAAGTAAAAAGGAAATTAAATTGTTATCATGCTTGAATTACGCTGCAAAGAATCAAGAAAAATGAATTCTATCCCTCTCTGCATAGACAATAACTGTTTCACAGAACACAGTCTTCTCAGAAATATGCTTGCATGTGAAATAAACGCATTCTGTTAGATTTTTATGAGGCTTAGCATATTTGAATAAATGGAAATTGCAAACTATTTTTGTTGCAAGAGGTTGGAGACAATCTTTATTTGGAATAGCTGCAAGGCATCCCGGAGGATCCAGGGACTGCTAGCTGCATTTGATTGTGTTCATCAGTGCACCTCTCTTGAATTTTTGCATCAACTCAGTTGGCTTGATAGCTTCCTGAAATGTCGCATTACCTGATCCAGACATGATTGATGCTTGACACGCACATACCTCTTTTATCATATTCATTATCTGTGTTATTGGGAACTATAGATGCAAGTTGGTCCATCTCCCTCCTATGTAGAGATGTCATCCCAGGAGACCAACTTGTGCTTCTCTGCTCATGCTAGTTAGTTTCATATAGAAATTATTTTACTGTGACTCACTTGGAACCAAGCTGTGAGTGGTTGTGCACCAAGCAGGATCCCATCAGAACAATTTAAGACTACCATGAATAAAGTTTTCTGAGAGGAAGGAGGCAGAGAATCAAAACAGACACAAGAAAAACACCCCCAAGGGCTTGAGCTGATGTTACTCTGATTTTCCTGATATGGCCAGCTAGGATGAAACCTGCTTGTGCTTTCATCAGAAAAGACTGATCCACAGAGATCTATTTCCCACTCCAGTGACAAATGAAACCTATTATTCGTCCGGAAGCTAAGGACAGTGGTGGAGAAGTGCTGAGCAAGACAGTTGACACAATTCATGTCTTTGCCTTGTACTTTAGCATTCACTTTTCCCTTTTCATTCCTGTGAGCATCATGGGAATGCTTTGATGCTTTAACACCATCACATTGTAACCTTACCAAACTGTCCGGTGTAACGTTTTAGGTTGACCTTGCTCCCAGACGGGCATCACCTACTTCATTTCCTGAGGGATCAATCCCAAGGGATGAATGAAGTTGAGTATAAGTCAAAACAAATTAAAGAGAATAAAAGGAGCCACTTCAATTGGCCGTGAATCAAGTCAACTGTGTTTCTAAGCCAGTCTTCGAAAATATCAAAATCCGTTCTCTATGTTACGTGACTCACATCATAAACAGTGGGGTGACAGTGAAGTGAAGAAGTAAAACTGGATAATTTCCCATTGCTCAGCACACAATATTCCCCTGACACAGAGATGGGGAATGACTGCTCTCAAACATTCTGCGCTTTGTAAAACCCTCCAGAAAATATGCTGCAAAAGATCCTACACCTTTTTGGAATAACATTAAACACCTAAATTGTTCATGTTATTGTTTTGTCTGGCTCCTATACAGTTGCTGACTTTTGAGAGGTGCTCTTTTGAACATCTGTCCAGCACTTTTCCTATGACAGCAGAGGATGGACAACATGGAAAATAGATGGATGCAATGTCATTTTCTGTGAGTTTTACAGTAAAGCTCCTGGCAATCTTGAGTATTATAGCTCGTGTCATTTTCTTCATTAAATAATATGGTCACTGCACTGAGACACTGAGGCATTCACTCTATGCATCGCTGGCATTCCATCAGGGTAATTCCCTGTGATTGTTATTAAAAAGAAAAGAATTAAACACCCATACACGATTAGATGTGTGTCACATGGTCCTTAATACCCAATAGGGAGCACCTTTCCTTGTGCTGAATTTTTTATTTCTTGTCATTCTTTCTTACCTAGGACTTGTCAAACAAATAATCATGCTTCACTAGCGCCTCAGCACGTAGTCGGTCTGGAATATTGGCCGGGCTTTAGTATAGTCCCCAGCTTTGAGTGGAGAAAAAGCTGTGACCAATATATCTTTTCCCCCCCTTCCTATTAAAAAAAAAAAATTTGCTCATGAATGTACTCGTTAAAACCTGATAGCCTCATCCCCCAAAAAATATTTTTACAGTATGGAAGGTAAATCAAGATAGATAAAAATGTGGGAATGATTTTTCATCAATGTCTTTCACAGCTTTTTTGGTATGACTTCCCTTTTGCTGTCACCAGTGTGTAATTGTCGATGTAAGGCATTAAGCCTCCTCCATAAAAGATCATTTCATGCCTATAAATTGAAATAATGGTGCTCGGTGAGAATAATACATGCAATGACATATTTGACCTTGCAAGCTCTGCTGCCTGAGAGATCCTTAGAGGACTGCGAAGTATCCTTCAATCATTTAGCAGAAAAAATGAAACTGCTTTGTTGAAGGACAAAAGCACCCGTTATAACAGTTTCGTTTCGGGACAAGATTCGACGCAAAGAAAGGGAAATTAACGTTTGCTTGTAGTACAGGATTCACAGTCAATTTAGAAGTCATGTGTTTTCAAGAAGACTTAGGACTTTATTCCCTCAAACACAGACTGTCCTTTGTAATGGCAACATTGTTAAACAGCCATGAAATATTTTTTCCACTTTTAAGTAGACAATTATAAATGGAAGCCTACAACACATTTTGCCTTCAAAAGTTAAAAGGGAACATATTTTTCTGGAATGGAGGATGAAAGACAATATACCTACCTATACTGTGCTGTACTTCTTCACCTCATGCAAACAATTAGAAATATCCACAATATCCTCTAATAAAAACTTTGCCCCAATTAACTTGGTGCATGATTCACTTATGGCAAATGAACACCTCCCTCATTAAGATGCTGACATTTTCTCAGTTCACAGTTGGAGATTGTTTGTAGCCCTCTGCCAGCTCGGTTGCTAACCAAAATAGCAGAGCATTAACGAGCACGTGGATGCACATAAACAAAATGGATGACTCTTCAGTCTTACTGTGCGTTGCAAACGAGTTCCCTGTTCAGTACTAAAAAAATATCTCATGATGGCATCTTAGCATTCCAATAGGTGGCATACCTTGGCTTATGTATTAAAGGTTCCCTCAAGTCTGTCTTTGTTCTTGCCATTGTGCTGAGTCTGACCTTCACCTGACAAAAAAAATAATATCATATTTAACATAACATAACAGTATTTAATAACATTATAACATGTTGAATAAAGTTTTCTCCTGCCCACTTATAGTTGAGAAAACAAAGTATGCAATCTGTTGATCCAGATTCTTTCAAAATAGGCCTCAGCCTGAATTGACAAATTGCCAATTACTTTGAATGATAAACCCAATAAATCTTTGAGGAATTTGCATCGTTCCAGCAGCCTACACATGACCTACAATATAATCCGAAGGACTGTTTGATTTATGCCTCTGCTCCATCAACATACAGCATACCTCACATCAATCTCTTCTCGATGAGAGGAAACCAGTTCATCAAGTTAAGAGTAGTACTGGAAATATTGCATGGAATGGACTCTGAAACCAAACACCCTGAGGAACGTATCCTCTGTGTATACCCTACCTTTTTGTACCTATTGACTTGTTTTTGTTTTTCTACCAAACGGGATTACAAGCTATCCACCCCTTGCTGATAAACCTGAAAAGACAAAAAAAAATCAATATCAAGAGAGGCTTTCAATTTACGTTTTAAATCAGAGACAAATCATCTATTTTGCTTGGTTCTGTGTGAGTAAAATCCCCTTACCCAGTTAGGCAGATGGAGCCATGTGAATAATCACACTGAACCAAATTGACAAGCTTCTAATTTACCAGGCATACTAATCAGCACCGTGCGTTGTGATAAATCAGCAGATAGTATTAACGCTGCAGGCACTAAATCTGATTTCTTTCTCTTTTTGAACCATAAATTAATTTTAGCTTCTCTAAAAATTCCAATGTGCAGAGTTACGACGCGCACCACCTAGGATTTATGCCATTTACGAAAATAGAGACACAGCTGACACAGAAGGAGACAGGCGAATGATGGCAAAGGTGTCAACCCTGCCGGACAACCTAACCCACCCCTCCACGGCACTCTGACAGCACTGCACAGCTGCTTCAGCAAAATACTTTTAAATCAGTGCTATGTCAAGGAGAGATTCCACTGCTTCTTCCTGCCTGCAGCTGCCAGCGCATAAAACTGTAGGTGATTCTAGGCCAAGTTTGGGTGCTCAAACACCCCAAACTTAAATCTCGGCACCCCTAAAATTCGAGTTTGTTTTAATATATGCTTCAACTGATCTGTGACCATTAAAATGATCCATCAATGGATGGATGATGTCAGTCTCCTTAGATTTCAGTTCTTGGATGTCACATGTCATTAACCTGTTCCATTTAAGCAAGTTCCATTTAACTTTTTTTTTTTTTTAAAGTTACAGATTCAGTATGATACATTTTTCAACTCCTGCTGTTGTTGAGGCAATGCATTCTAATGCAGCGTGCAAGGTGGTGGAAATTCCATTCCAACATGACTGATCTGTTTATCCGGGACCAGGCTAGGTCACAATTTAACATTATCACCTTTCCCAAAGACAGTTATGCAATTTAAGATGAACAACCATCAATCATATAGAGCATCCTGGTGTGTTTGGTTAACTCAACCATTTACTTTCACTTGCGTTGATAAATTCATTCACTTACTGAACTGCTCCATCATCTCCTCTCAGCTCATCATTTGCCAACTCACTGCACACCAACGGATGTATAGAAAAACTATGCGCTGATGGTTTTCTGAATGCAATTCAGTCAGGCTTCTTCTCTAATTAGAGCACGAGAACATCTTTCTAAACTCTTATCCTCCCCTACCTCGTGTTCCTGGAGAAACGCTCATGAATAAATTGAGGGGGAACATCCACTTTTGAACTTGCTGAGCTTTGCAGTGCAAGAACATGAGTGCTGCGCCCACTGGATCATGTGGAACAGGACATGACAGAAAGTTGTCTAAAATGGGCAAAAGCTCCTTATCTTCTTCAAAAACAGCAAAAAAATGGTCTTAAAGAATGTTTTAATATGATATGCAAAAGAGATCACTTATCAGAAGTTATTTCCTTCCTTTAGTCTGACAGTGTTAATGTTCGTGGTGGTGGGAGAGGGTGAAGCTGCTTTATTAGCCAATAAACAAACATCCAATTTGAATCTATAAACCAAGTGGTCAATGCTGTCTCAAGATGCTCACCATAAATCTCTCGTAGTTACCGCCCTCTCCCTCATCAAATTATAAAGGATCTATGAGCCATGAAACACTAACGGTGACACATCACACTGGTGCCAAAAATAGTGAAGGCCTGAACAAAACATTTTTTTTGCATTCATGTTGTTACTCAAGAATCTTTTTAACTATGCTTTTCTCATTCCCTGAGGCCAGCACAGAGAGGTGGCCTAGGCCAAACATCCCAATGTGCTATGCGTGTTTTTGTAGGGCGGATCAGCAACACATCCTCATGATGTCATCATGAGCTGCAACACAAAAACACTGGATGAAGTGTCTGTCCTCATCTCGACTCACAGGTTTGAAATGAGTCTTGTTGCTGCGAACCAATCTGCGAACCCACTAAAACACAGGTGTCAAACTCAAGGCCCGGGGGCCAGATACGGCCCGCCACATCATTTTATGTGGCCTGTGAAGAAAAATTGTGCATCAAATTCGTGCGTCATTACTAGAATTTCAAATAGCCTTCACTTTTAATAATATCTTTTTTAATATTTGACCAGTTTTAACTCGTCTGATTTGAAAACAAGTTTGTTTTTGTTTTGTAGCTTTTACTGTATATAATATGAGGTGCTCATACATTTATTTGGGTTGACAGTCATAATGGCCCTCCGAAAGAAGCTGTGACTCCAATGCGGCCTGCAAAAAAAATAAGTTTGACACCCCTGCACTAAAACCACACAAAGCAGGGATGCTCTCAGCTAAAATGCCTAGCAGACGAGTTGTCTTAGCTGGGACCCCAATATCAGCCACCATTCTTCTCACTTGTAGGTAATTAGTCAGGACTCACCATGGCAATGAGTCTTCTTCCCTCATTAAAATATAAATATTTGGCATACTGTCATTAGGTAACCTACTGTAACGTAACTTGATGCTATAGCTGGACATACATTTCCAGTGCTGAATGAAATAAGTGGGGTAAGCCTGTTGTGCTGGGAGAATGAACAGTTTTCACACTGGTGACTTTTCAAAGCCCTGTGGTATAAATATCAACCATCTGTGATGCCATCTGCATTGGGGTGCTATATCATACTCTAAGGCCAAGCCACCAAACATAGACAGGTTGCCTCTCATGGCACCAACTGGACTGCATGTGATATATGCAGCTCAACTACAATGAGTTACAATCAACAATGAGCAGGTGTCACATTTCATGTCCACCTGCCATAGATGTTCACTAAAGTGAGGTCATCTTTTAAAAGAGCAGTCATGATCTAACATGTCTGTGATTCCACTAGACATTGGTTCCAAACCTTTGACTTAATTGGTTCCAAACCTTTTCTTCATGAACTCCTGATGAACTGTAGACAAGATATTTCAGGTAATATTAGTCTGAATGTGTGAAGAGAAGTTAACCACTGAATGACGGAGGATGAGAGGATTAATGTGGATAACAGGCAGGTGGCTCTCAATACAGATTTGGTGTAAATTCCAATCTTCCTTCATCATTAATGATCTTTGCATATCACTTTATTTTTGTTGTACTGGGCAGCCAGCATGCATGCATGCTTACTTCTGCATGGATTTCATTTCCTGTTCTATGGTTATTGGCACAATTCCTCATTGCCAAAGCTGGTGCCTGGTATCATGGGGTTTAAAAATCAAACAAAACACTAATAGTCCCGTCCCCCCTGAAAATAACACAACTTAACCTCCAATTATTTGAATTAATTTTGAAGGTTAACTGTGCTTTGCCACGAGAGCTGCTGCTTTTAAGGAAATGTTGCCAAATACAATCATTCATTTGTTTTGTTTTTGATCAGAACTTTCATTACAGTTGCAATTGCAGGGCAGACGCCTTTTAAAAAGAGCCATCCATCATCTTTTGACATCAGTTCTGTAATAGTTAGGTTGCTTTACTACACTTTGATATAGATTTTCTGCTGTGACCTTTTTAAATCCACAGAAATAAACAGAAAAAAATCGACAAAACAAAAGGGTGAAAAACACTGCGTGTGTTGTCTGTGGTGCACAGAACTGAAGACACCACTTTACTACATTTTATCTTCCTCTTGCTCCAACACTTTTGAATTATGTTGTGTATTTGTCGCTGTCTCCCATCAAGTGATGTCTGTGTGCATTTTGTTTTGTGTGCTCTGTGAGTGAGTGCATGCAAGACGTCATTTCAAGCTCTCTAGTTATTGGAACGGAAAGGAATGGAGGAAGGCTGGTGCTGAGGCTGAAGAGCAAGTCACTTGAGGGGGGAGAGAAGGAGAAAGCAGGAAACAGAGAAGAAGCCACTGGGGGATGAGAGGCCTTTTGTTATCTCGGTCGATGGTTGGGAAACTGGAGTGGGGGATTCATTTCTTTCGGGTTCCGAGAGCAGACAACAGTTCTCTACCTAGATTAGTCGGTTTTCATTTGACCATTTTTTTTACTTCTGTTAAAACCATTAAGCAAGACTTGGTGGTGAGACAGGGGGTGTCAAAAAGTATGTAATTGTTTTAAATGGGGAAACAGATTGATCACATAATGCCCAAATACCTGTTTTAGATTTAAAAAAAAAATGCAACCTGATTTCAAATAGATGTATTTAAATGCCTTTGATCACAAACATGCGTCATCTCAGCCTGCAAACTATAAATAGCCTAGGAGAATATATGGAGCCTTTGGAAATGAGAACATGCAGCATATTTTTGTTTAATCTCCTCTGACCTCAATGACTTAAAAAAATACACATAAATGAATAATGAAATTAAGGAATAATAAATAAATAAATAAATAAATAAATAAATAAATAAATAAATAAATAAATAAATAAATAAATAAATAAATAAATAAATAAATAAATAAATAAATAAATAAATAAATAAATAAATAAATAAATAAATAAATAAATAAATAAATAAATAATGCATATGCCAAGGATTTGAAAAACAGAAGACAAGAGTATGCTCATATTTGCTGCGCTGTATGAAAATCTATCACGTATATCAAAATGAAAAATATTAATTACAAACTGATAATTGTCATCTTATCTTATAGGTATGATTACAGAAAGTATGTGGTCATTACATTAGGTACACCTACATAATTCAATCACATCCAATGCAAGAGGTGAATGAGTTTTTTTTAATTTTCATTCTCATGTTCATTCATGTAATGGACGTTCATGTGGACAGACCAATCCTGTGCTCATTGGTAAGTGCATTGTCTGATCTTCTGGCAATGGTATGGCATCAATGTCACAGACAAATGTTTTACATCCCCACATTTTGCTGTTTGGTCAGGTATCAATTTGTCAAGTTTAGCTTTGCATAAGTGCTGTCTCATTCACAACAAAGAACAAGTAAGGCAAGTCGAGGGAGATGGTTTCCCCACACTGAATCATTATGACGCGCTTTCAAAGAACTCCCTCTGCCTCCAAATTGCAAGCTCATGTGGGAGATCTGTTGGGTTTCTTTCATGTGGTTATCCACTACTCTTCATCCATTTTACAAGTACCTTGAGATTATTTCTGTTGGGAGTTAAAAGTGTCATATTACAATTGAATGAATACAGAGGTTGAATCCCACACTACGGCAAATTTTCAAAACAAGTGGCAGAATAAGATTAACATTTAGACATAGTGACAATTTAAATTCAATCATACTGTGTGAATAAAAAAGTATGAACAAGGATAGTAAGAGAAAAAAACCTGTGTTTCTGATGCACAATAACCAAATGAGGATTGACATTTATTTTGCAAAAAAATTAATGTTGGACTTGGACTGATGTGCTCATCAAAACTGTCACTTCTTGTCTCGTGTCTCCATATGCTTAGTAAGATTACAATTGCAATGGGTGTATATCCATGCATATTTCTCAAAGGATTTTGCCTTAAATTTCTCTCTTACAATAATGCAACCCTAAAAACAGTCAACCAGAAATCCATTGTTGTGCAGAATGCTGTGTAAGAGAAGTTCAGACTCTAGAGGTCTCCATCCCTCAGCATCATCATCCACCTTTTCGCCCTCCTCCTCCCCTACCTCCTCCTCCTCCTTGCTGGTATTTTGTGCAGCGGAGGAGCCAAAGGAGGAGAGCCTCAAGTGAGGAGGAGACCGAGTAGACCCCGCACACGACACGCACGCCCCACGCCACAACCTCAACGCAGCTTTTCTGATTGCAGGAGAAGGAGGAACTTTGATCCGAGGCCAAGTGTGCTTGCGCGTGTTTTCCACCCAGAATGATGACATCGAAGGCTCGCGGAGACACATGATGTCCCCGTGTCAACATTTTTGTGCTCTTTTGCTGAAATTCTCTCTCGTCTAATTCGCCATTCGCGTGTGAATGTGACGGCGTCCTCAGCGCATTGTTTCCACCTCCTTTTGTATGTGGGATTTCCAGCCGCGATGTCTGCAACATTTCGCTATTTGTTTCTGGGTAAGTCTGTGTTCTTTTATTTAAAAAATAAAATAAAAAAAGAGACTATACGAGACAAAGGCGAATGGGAACATTCTCCTCGTCCATGTCGTGATCTTTTTTTAATTATTTCTCTCCGTATAATAAGGGAGTCCTTGACAACACATCTGGCACCAGCCAAATGATGTCACTGGAAATATAAATAATTATTTTCTTCTGTCGTGCGCGTTCTATTCCCACAGCAAGTGCATACATCCATTTGAGTGATGAAAACAGAATTAGTGGAGCCCCTCAAAAAGTTCGCTTGACCACTCCCTTATAAATAAGCTTTTATTATAATGACACCGAATATTTACTGGCTAAAAATGTTAAATTGAGTTACACATATGCTTTTGCTATTTTATGTAGTTGGAACCCCATTTTATCAGAGAGAGAAAAAAAACATTTATTGAGAGATGTTTTTATGTTTAGTTTTGATGATTATAATGATCACAAAAACATTCTTTAAATTCCATTCACGTTTTTCCCATACTTTGGCCAATTTTTGAAAATAGAAATACACTCCTCTTAAACTATACTGTCCATGAATAGTACTACTAACTGAGTAATGCGCTAAGAAGAGGAGTGTCCGGCAGATTCTGAACTAAATTAAGGACTCTTTAATTCCACTATGACTCTTCTGGCTGGGAGTTAATGTAAGCCAGTGAGACTGTGTAAAAACTGACTTCCAGTAAAATGTCTCATACCTCCTCCCACTTCTGTTTCATCACCTGCAGTCAAATGGGAGGAACGGGCCAATTTGGGAATTGGAATGATTTAAACCTAGAAGTATGCACCAAGAGTGTATGAACAAGCCAGAGTTTCTTTGTTTGCGCAAAGGTTTGGAATCCCCTGTGTGTTTTCTGTTAGACCACCAAAGTTCTGCAGGCTTATTTTGTCTGGTCGGACTCCAAAAGTCTTGTTTGAGTGTGGGACACTTGCAGTTTGGAGAGGAGTCAATAGACTGCAGGCTTTGTGTTTAAAATTTCATACCTTTGTTTAGTTGTACAGTGAATGATTTGTTTATGCTCCATGTTTTTTTTTTCATTATTATTGCTTTAAATTAGTTATGTTGGCCTATATATTGTACATGTATTGTGTTCAGTTACTAAAAATGGGAAAACATTGGGGTTGGTCCCAATTACTTGTCAGAGTTGTAGAGCTAAAATACTATATATTGTACATATTGTACGTATCATGATGTCCTGAGGCTCTTGATGCTCCCAAATGTGTCCCGTGGAGATGGTCGCTCGGACTGCACTTTAACTGCAAGAGCTGACGCTGCTCTAGACTTTGCATACAAGCACATTTTTTGGTTTACCTCATCTCTTGTGTTTGGCTATTAGGGGATTTTTAGCTCAACTTAATGCTGCTCAAAGTGACTTATTCCTGATAACATCATAGCACTAATTGCACACATATATATAGTATATATATATATTTTTTTTTTTGTACAAGCAAGGTGAGTTTGTCTGGCCAAAAGAATGTGAAGATGATATACCATTCGTATATATATTTACCTGAATTCTTGAATGTCAGCTGAATTCAAGGTGAGTTACATTCTATGATTTGACCACTGGATGGCTCTGGGTCTTGCACACTGTACCTTTAAAATGAAGAAATATGAATGACATATACAGTATACTTGTGTGCCTATGAATGCATGTACAGGTATTTACTCAGATATTTATCTCTCAAAATTAGAAGTGTAGGTATGTACGGGTTGTGTGAACGTATCCTGAATTGCGGCTACATGTTCTGGAAATGAGGGTGTGTGTGGTTGCTTGTCTATGTATGCCCTTGACAGAATGTGCCCCTTCTCCCAGCTACTCAGTTAGGACAGAATCATGTATAAAGTTATAAAACTGATATGATCATGTGAGAATAAAGTTGTCATAATATGAGAGTAAAATTCAAATGTAGAAATTGTAGTGACAACGATTAGGTTGAAATGTAATGAGAAGTCATCATTTCTGATCATTAAGGGTTTTCTTTAATAAAGGGCATCGTTTTAAAAAGTACCGATTTTACAAAAAAATTAGATATACACAAGAATGTATTGATAATAATTATTCATTACTATTCGTATACATTCTACTGCTTCAGAATTTTATGAATCCATAAGTACAGTTAATTGTCATCCTATTTAATTTGTCTCACATTCAAGCATGTCAGCAAAAATATAGTTTCCCAACTTGTGATCTATCAAACTATATATATACATATGTATATATAGATGATTTTGCTGTTACTTAAAGAATTTCTTTCCACCTGAAATGGTACCAGCATGAATGCATTTAAAGATCAACAGCAGTGCAAGGAGAAGAATCAATTTTCATTAATCAGGGCTCTTTCCTTTTCTATTTGGCTACAGCGCTGCAAGTAGCAAAACTTTCTTAATTTAATATCTTTTGCCGATGTAATTTCCACTGGTGCCATTACAGATAATCAGTGCAATTAATCGCCACAGCAGGCTCCATAACTCCCTTTTGTATTTTGGCTAATGCAAAATGAGAAACAAGGTCAAATCAAGTAACTCCACCCGCTGCAGGGCTTGACTCGCACAGGTAAAGCGGACCGACAATGGAGTGGCCATCTGTCCTCCAGCGACTGGTTGGGAATGAGGCTATGACTTTCCAAGTCATAATAACCCACTGTAACATTCGTGACAAAAATGTATTTTTGTGTGTATACGGGCGTGCGTGTGTGTGTCAGTCTTTCAAGGAGATCCACTGATGGCAGAATTTGTGGCTCCTTGCCTACATGCTCTTCGAGAAGATGGCGGTGTCAAGGCACACAGCTTGTTTAGATGTAGATGAGCAGAGCAGTGGTTACAAACAGCAAATTTTGTCCCCATTCTATATTTAGCATGTCTGCGGGGCTCGGCCGACGATATCAGAATTGTGAAGATGACAGGAGTCTCCTGAGCCAGAGGTTATGAAGTGACATCTTGATGTGCTTGCGCCTGAATCACACTCCACCACAAACATGCACATACACGCACACATTCACACACACAGCTGCTGACATTTGACAATCCACAAAACCATAGCTTTTTGAGATCTAATTATCACGCATTATTTTTTTTTTTATATTGTGCTGATAATTTAGCGTTGGGCCTTAAGTGCTGAAGATGCTTTGAAAATCACCACTAGGTATGGAATTTTCTACATATGCTTCGTAGATATTTAAAGCATTTGCCGGTCAGGTGGTGCGCTGAATGGAAACGGAATTAACCTTCATATCACGTTGCAGTAGCGTACACCCTCAAATGGCTTTCACTCTCAATTTAATTGGCAGGCACAATTAATTTGCACTTGATGATGCAGAGGCAAATCTCACTTGCACACACAATGAACGGAGGATGCAAATCATCCCAGGAATCAACATCCTGTGGATTTTCATCTATGAGTGTACAGTGCAATGTAAATGCAGGAGGAACTGTGATTACATTGCACCAACTAGTTCAAAGACTTTCTTTCCACCTGCCTGGTAGATGTTATGACAAGCGGGGCACAGTATAAAGCCGATATCATGTGAGAATTGTTGTACTCGGTGTAAAAGTGGCACATTTGAAGGGCTCAGCAAGGGCACGGAAAACTAGATGAGCAAATGCTCTTCATGGAGGGTGACTGAAGATCCCTACAGATGAATACTGAGGGTCTTCCTAACAGTTGACCCATATTATCAACAAACACTGATTTGGCTTCCAAGCGCTCCCCCCCGTCGACATGCGTGGATTTTCCAACGTAGGAGTGCTTCTCTGAATAACAAGCTGTCCTTTTTCTGTACCTGAGGGCTTCTTCATGTTTCATTGATTGTGGTGCCTTTAGTCCGAAGGTCTTCCTTTTTTATTCTGTCGCTGCAAGCCGGCTGCCATGATTAGAATGCTTGTAAGTAGAAATGCACCCAAAATTCAGAACAAAATTCAGTTAGTGTTTTTACTGGTACACGCTGAAGGTTGCACCATGTTTATTTTTTTGATAGCAGTATAAGACACGGGAGGTAGGATTAAAGGTCACGGCGGTGGAGTGAGTATCTGGTGATTTTGTCGTCATTGTATACAATCTTGTTTTTTGACATTTTCTTAAAATGTTGGCTGCTGTCTTTACGACCCCCACACGCACACACTCGCAAGTTATTCCAGATCCTCATCTGTGTTGGCCTTTTGTCACTCGGAGCTTGTAAAACACAAGGAACATGCATTAACAGAGCTGGGTTGCTGTTAGGTTTCTGTCTGATAAACTTGCCAGGATGTTTCTTTCTCTCGGAAAATGAGTGCCAGATTATTCTGAAACGTAAGAGCGGGAACTGCCTATTTCACTTCACTCCTAATCGTTGACAGATGTTCTGGAGAGACTTGCATTCATATTGAATGAGCCACATGTGTGCAGACCACACATGACATCACCTCACTAGAATGCTATTAGGCTTGTTTAAAAGAAAAGTATACACAGATGAAGAACCGATTTGCTTGTCCTTATATAACAGCCTAATCTTGTCTGTCCATCAGAAAAAAAAGGAGTGATGATAACACCAGGCAGATGCTCTGGTTGTTATTATTAGGATAGATGATATCAAATGATATCATAGAGAATCAAAATTCTCTTTCTGGTCACCAAATCCAATCCAGACCAAAAATGTCCCATCATTGGCAACGAAACTAGCAGATCCGTTTGGTAAATACATTTCTTTTTCCAATAACAAGCAACATTTGTCATGTCATGACACAATTTCTTGCTAACTGCAGTTTTGATAGAATCCAAAACACATACAAGCTTATCGTTATAAATCTTGTTATGATCAACCACTTGGGATAAGCTAGGGCCTATGCAGGTTCGGAGGCGAATGACTTCAAATGAGGGCACATGACCCGTTAACAGCCCTATAGAAATATAGGGCCCCTGTTCCGTATAAGCTTTATAGACCCGGACACTCCCTCCAAAGGGAGGGATTTTGATTTATTTGCAGTGGGGAATAACCATGAAAGTCAATGGAGCAAATGCAAATACAGCTTTCTATTTCCTTGAAAATAATGTGAGGTCATCTGCTCCATGGCATAAAGACTGGAAAGAGGCATTTGAGATTTTGCTTTCAATTTACGCAAGAGATACATGCTACCACATCGTGACAATGCTTGTCAAAGAGTGATTGTAACAGTACGACTATTACTAATCCTACTACTACCGCCAAGCATGAGATGAAGGTGCACTCTCAACATATTTTGATTTAAAATGAAAATGTGTTGTTTTATTGCAACTTTAATCAAGGTCTATTGATTGTTCTATGTAAGCAATACTAAGATCAAATCAGGAATAAACGCCGATTCAACACTCACGCAGTCCGTGAAGCAGAGCATGGAAATTGTCTTGTGCTGATTCACCCCACTGTGGTTTTGCCCCCAGTTATGGACGTTGCAGTAAACAAGATTCAATCTTTGACCAACACAACTAAAGTGCTCATCGCCTGAAGCAGCTAAGGTGATACCAGCTCAAAACACCTTGCATAATGTTCTTTAATAGGCCTTTCTTTATAAATATAAACACGGTCATAGCTGAAGTGATAAGAACTCGCTCAGTCGTAACTGCTGGTGCAAATGCACGAGTTTGATCTAATGTAAGTTCTCTTTAAATCCCCCAATCTATTTTCTGTGCCGTTAATTGTGCAATCCAACTGTGCTGCAGAATAAACAGCTTAAAAGGATAAATCTTTATTGCTCAGAGGGAGCTTGGAGTCTACGAGACACTCTGTATTGTGGGCACATCATGGAGACAATGAGCTAATGAGGAAAAAATCCAAATACCACATTGACGCTATATACCAGACAGTAGCTTCTGCAAAAATATGTGCTTATACCGCCCAAATATAAAACGCTTTGTTAATATTTCAGCATTATTGGTAAAAGTCACCCAGTCTAGGTAATAAATCCCTCCATGTGGATGAATAATCATTGTAAATGACTGGTTGTAGTTAACCTCACGATCTTTGTCTTTTAATTGTAGTTGTGAATGAATTAACAGCACTCTATTTTGCCTCAATCGCTTTAGGACACGTTTACAAATCAATCAATTCCATGTTTACATCACCATAAGAGCCTGAACTCCATGTTTGCCGGCTACCATTTCCCAGGAGCGCTGTAAAGGGAAGAAAAGTGATTAAGAGTCTGAGGGCCGTGACTGACAGGGGTCCAAAAAAAATTCTAGGCTATTTTCAATTTTCTGCAAGAAATGGTGGGACCTAAAGTAATATTTTATTTCTCTGTACTTTTGCCCTTTCCCAATGAGTGGCGGGTGTGCTAACACTAGTAAACTGTCTTCCAATAGTTGTTGGTGTTTTCCAACCAGAAGATAAGCACTTTTATTTGGTTATGACCCGCAACTGTCAGACCTAGCCGGTGGGGAGACTGGTTTCGCACTGTGATTATCGATTATCATGTTGAAATATCTGTGTGGATATCAACGCAGGCTGCCGAGATACAAATCAGCGAGACCTCACAGCAGAGACCACAGGGAGTCTCCAACCATCAATCTTGAAACATGCTAATGTAGAGAGAATAAATTATAAAATATTGTGTACGCATTCAGTCCATTTTGGCACAGCTACCTGAAGCATTGGCTTTTCTGTCTGTTCCGATGTTAGTCAATGGTCAGGATTAATTGCAGAACAATCGAAGCAACCCGTACCTCCCCAAACAATAGCAACCCAGCCGTGCCTTTTTGCCTCTCCTCGCGCTTTTGCAATTGGTTTCTGGCTGAATGAACTGGTGGAAATGTTCCACAGCGCTCTGTTTAGGCGCCTGCTGTTCCTTTCAATTTGAAGCAGTCTATTAGCCCAGCAAGCAGGACACTCCATTAGGTGTTTTGAACCCTGTTTGCTCCATTGTCTCACTCCATTTCCTCCTTTGCTTGCCCCTCTTGCCTAAAGCATTTATGGCTTTAATCATGAGAAACCTTTCTACCCTTCACACATTTATCTTTGGCCGCAGCAAAGGAAGGACCTTAAGACTGATCGGCAGTGGAGGGCGTCCAGTAGTCATTGATTCATGTGGTGGAAGATAAACCAGTTTCCTGCATAAGACTTAAACAACCAGCTAAATGTAATAGACTAAACTATAAGGCAAAACTTGGTTATCGCTTCAGTTTGGATCAGAATATTTAAATTACTATGTAGTATAAGGCAGGATTGTATTTTCTGTCTGAAAAATTTCCTTGGAAGAAAAGCAGTTTCTGTTTTATAACTTAAATTTCAGTACAGTGGTTTTGTGAAATAAATCTGTATTGTTCAATTCATAATTGTGCTTGCACTTTGAAGTTGTGGAACGACTTAAGAGCTACTCCTATCAACATACACACGACTTTACCCTGACAGATAATTAATTGTTGATGACATCAAGAGTTTGACCCTGGTTGACTCTTTTTTTTTAAATGATTCCCTAAAAATGACCACAACAGAAGTTGATCCCTCAAATGAACCAAATCTCAAGAAACAACTCCAAAATAATTCCAACATTACACACTATGATATCATTTGATTAACTTGATGTCTGCTACTTTACTGGTTCGTCATAGCTATGGACCAACCAAGATAATCTCATGATATGTTGTTGTATGTTCACCACACACTAAAACAATTTGTTAATATGTATTCCTAAATATGTTTTTTCCTGACCATTCTTTCTCAAATAAAAAATGCATTTCATGGCAATACATATTATTTCCCAAAGTGGCTTAATGTACAGATTATTTTTCAGTCCAGTTCTCCCACACTGGCACTGCTATTTGAATTCTTATTAATCATTGGTTTGAAAAAGTCATCAAAAGCACACCTCATGCATTTGATATCAGCAAACTGTGAAGTAGTCCAATCTCACTCTCTTGCAGTGGAAGGCAGGCCACAGTATTTGATGGATGGATGGTTTAATTATCTAACCTCAATGCCAGCAATTTGGCCTTTCATACCACAGTCTAAACCTTGTTAACTGGCTGTCATTGATTAATTACAAGACTAAATTATTAGGTATGTAATGGCAAATGATTGTGGTACTCCCCCCGGTGTTACATAGTCAGGAGTTCAGTGCTCCTCTGTCAGTCAAGGGGTCAAGAATGAGGAGTATATTTGTGTAGGAGATAAAAGTAATTTATTTGGAAAGTCAGTGTCTGGTCAAACACTTTATCTTTTTTTCTCCCTCTTTCCAGCAAAGCGCTTGAGCACAGATGGTGCAAACACCTTTGGATTTTCCAACTCGTTAGACATGACTGGTTGATGAAATGGAGTCTTAACACTATACTGCCCGTGCAGATGTGGAGCTGTGCATTTTATAAATGTAGACTCACAGTGATGACTGTATCGTCTGCAGTGTTTAAGTATACTCACTAGGGATGTTACATATCTTATATGACCCTTTTCACAGAAAGACGTCTCATTTTCTCAAGTATGAGGCAGGCATCTGTGTCTAGCCATTAAATGTAAAAATCTTCTTGTTTATTGTGATTTTTAATCAAACTCTCTTTGCGAAGAGGACTTTCACACAAATATTTTTGGTGAAAGTCAAATGAGTGTGATTTTGGCCCTTTTCTTTATTCTGGCAGCCTGCCAATTATGGAACTTGTCATATTTAACAGCCATTGCATCAGATTGGCAAGAGTTCAGGACTACGTACAACATTCCAGTCACAGTTTGACCTTTTACATTTGAGCAGTCATATGAGTCTTTTGACAGTCACTGAAAGGAAGTGTAATGCTGGACTCTCTTTTTTATGTCTCTCTCAAACTTTTTTAAACAAAAGATGCCATGGATATCATTTTTCATTTTGTATTTCCTTTTTTAAGAGGGGAATCCAGAATGTTAGTGTTTGGCTTGATTTATTCTCCACATCCCAAATGTGCAGTGTAGGAGGAAATACTGTAGCAGTCTGCACAATCAAGCTCTTAAAATAATTTGTTGGCATGATGACACTGCTTTCTAATGGATTCAAGCTTAAAAATAGACCGTTTGAGGAAGTAACATCATAGGAAAAGTATGGTGTGTTACATTCTGAGATTAAACCTGATGAAAGATGTATAAAATACGGTTACCCCTCATAAAACACAAATTTTCCACATGCCGGTTTCGCTTTTGACCTCAACTCTCAGTTGCACGTTTGACATTGAACTGTGTGGAAGATGCCGACGCCTCGCTGGCCCCTTTTGCTAATGAGGCAATTAAGTCTATCCTGTTTTGGTTCAGTGAATGGCTGAAAGAGTAAGTAAGACAAGTCATCTGCTGTGTCAGCAAACAGCAAGCGTCTTAACCATGCTGCACTCAGAATACAGAACAAGACCTCCCTGCCGCTTTTTACTGTTACGGTGGCCCAGTGGCTGTGCTCCTCCCAAGTCAGAACAACCCTTGACAGCCGGCGATCACAGGTAGCATTTGAAAACTCTGTGTACTAGGTCCCTACCAGCAGGACTGGACAATCTGTGAGCATTTACCGTATTGAGCTTCATGATTGATTGGAAATAATAGAAATCCAATTGATAAATTCCATGGTCAACCTGATGCACACATAAAGGGTTTTATTTGAAGTGCCAAGGCACATTCAACTTCTGAGGTTGAGCTGTTTTTCTTTAAATCTAGAGTCTCCTGACTCACTCATGGTGTAGTGGTACATCCGACAGGGAATGCAATTGTGAATGTTTGTCTGTCTCCACATGCCCTTTGATTGACTGTTGGCTAAATCAGGGTGTAGTCTCTCTTTCACCCAAAGTCACCTGAGAAATTCCACCTCCCCCAACCCTGAACCGAACAAGCTGTGTAGAAAATGGATGGATGAACAGAATAGGCTTCTCCATAGCATAATTGGAAATTTTTAGAATGCCAAATAACGTTATGGATTGTGCTCAAAACATGAACGCTAGTGTTTACTTTGTGCAGTTGTGTACACTTGCATTATGTATGCATCACTTGGAAGTCAAGCAAGTGCTGTCGGACCCGTAAATTAGATTGCCCATTTCATACTGTAAGCTCAAAGCTACAAACTGGAAATAACTACATGCAAGACTTGGTTACATTTCCAGGATTGAGCCACTTTCATTTTTTTTGGCTATGTGTCCCGTTGACCTGGGTATTTACAGTGTTTATTTTGTGTTATAAGTTATTCATGGTGCTAAAAGAGCTTTTGCTGGTTGACAGACTGAGATGATGTAGAGCTGCTGAAGGCCAGCCATCAAGGCGGCGTACGCTGCAGCTTGAGAGTGATGTGATCCTTGTCATACAAGAGGGAAAACATTTTTTTAGGATATGTTCTCAGTGATCATCTCTGTTTCTGTCATTCTTGTATATCAACAGGAATTGAGCAGATTGACTGCAAAAAGTCCAACAATAAACATAAATATGTCATTTAATTTTCAGCCAATAAGCAGCCACCACGGTGTACAAAAGAGGGTAGCATTAAGGCGTGCAGTAATGTGTTTAAGGCATGCACAATTCTAACGAGCGATAACGGAAGGCTTATGGCTGCTCAGAAGGGATCAGGGGACATCGTTGTCTTTCTTAAAGCTCAGGCTTAGTCATCATACTTTTCTCCCCTTCACATCCACCCACTTTCATCTCTCCTCCCTGGTAATGTATCAGCAGTGTTTCCTGACACGCGGCATGAAAAGGAACGTCTTACTCGACAGGCAATGAAGGTGGACCACTCATTAGCTGAGGAAAGGTGAACCGGACCGGAAAGAGGAGATGTCTGGACAGATTTTCCCGAAATCAATGCCCGACTCTTGAAACTTGAGCGATAGTATGTTGCTGTCACAATTAATGACATCACACTGTACACCTGTTTTATTACTTTTGTGTATTTTTTCCATGGCCCAGTTTAAAATATTCAACTTTGCCAGTTACCTCAAGACCAGATCAATACGAGGGGATTACGTTGGCTCTTTGTGTAGATGTTTCTGAAGAGGCAGAATGACAGAGCTGACGGTTTTCAATTACAGGACACAAAAGATGCACAGTGGCAAGGACGCCAGAAAAAGTGCACATGTAGCAAAAAGAGCCGTGCTGGCAATTGAGCCGGTTTGCCCGAGAGTGGCTGAAATGGCCCGAGACGTGACATGTCGCTGTACATGTTTTTTTTTTCTGTAAAAACTTGTGTGTAAAGCTACCGTCTATGAATTCGTCCCTCAGTAGAATATTTTATGTTTATTTTTATGTATAACGCAAACTGTTTGGTCAAGCACGTCCAGATTTTCTCACCTAGAATTAAAAAAAATCACATATTCAAACAATAAGTAATATTCATTGTCAAGTTTAAACATAAAGCAACAATAATAATCAGATGTACAGTTTTTTTTAAAAAAGGAGATTCTCTTTGATGAGGCACTATAACTGTGGGGATGATCATGCAGAGGTTGGGAAGGGAAATCCAGGCGAGCGGCCTAGACAGATACCACATGGTCAATTTGGAGAAACAGAGCCTACTCTGCCTTAACCGCAAAGAAGCCGTGCCAGTGGGGCAGATGGCAAGCGTCTGTTGTCGGGGGCCGAATACATCCAGTGTGCTGGCGGTAAAAGGTCCACTAATGTCAAAAACAAACCATCCATCCATCCATTTTCCGAACCGCTTAGTCCCCACAGAGGTCGCGGGAGTGCTGGAGCCTATCCCAGCTGTCATCGAGCAGTAGGCGGGGGACACCCTGAACCGGTTGCCAGCCAATCGCAGGGCACACAGAGACATACAACCATTTGCACTCGCACTCACACCTAGGGAAAATTTGGAGTCTTCAATCGGCCTACCAAGAATGTTTTGGGGATGTGGGAGGAAACCGGAGTGCCCGGAGAAAACCCACGCGGGCCCGGGGAGAACATGCAAACTCCACACAGGGAGGGGCGGAGGTGGAATCCTAACTGTGAGGCGGACGTGCTACCCAGTGTGCCACCGAGCCGCCTTCAAAAACAAACCAATGCATTTAATTTTTCATTGTACATTTAGATTTTTTTTTTTTTTTTTTAAATGGTTGACTTCAGAATTATGCTGAACAGCCTGGACAGAGACATGCAAAATGCTTTCTTATGTCACATAAGGTTTGATTTCAAAGTCAGATAACAAACAAAACAGGTTCATCCTTAAATTCTTTCAGTCAATGTTGTGGCTAATGACAAATGCTGAAGTCTCATGAAATTTGGTAACACCTAACGTCACATTTTCATCCACATTTCAGATATCTTTTCTTGAATATTTTGGACAAATTACACATTTCACAATCTTCAAGCCGTTCAAATTTGAAGGTTATTCTCTCATTGTAAAAGTGTGTCCTACAGCAGTTGCTCATTTTGTTGCGGTCATACTTTTTTTGTCCATACCATGTTCAGATGACAAGACTAACCTTTGTCTTCATGTGTTGCTGACCTTTTCTCTAATTTTAATGATAGATAACCATGGACACTGTTTTACTAAAGTGACATTTGTATTGCTGTCATAAAAAGTCCTTTTGACCTTTTTTGTCATTTGCACCTTTACCAATATGTCAGTCAATGAGGGTTTGGGCGTAGTTCATCTTACCATTTATACAATTAGATTTTAGTGAGGCCCTTTTCTGATACCAGTGTACACAGAAAGTTCAGAAAGGCCTCACTACACAAGTTGGGTTTGGAAGACTGACTCTCAAATCATCCCACTTACTTCATTTGTTCTATACACTATATCTAGACGTTGTTTGGGGACATGTTGTTGAGAGGGAATAGAGGTATGAATGATGTTTCAGAGGACCCACCTGCATGGTCGTTCATCCTAATATTGTGACTCCCGGTCTTGGCTTGACTACAAGTAATCATAGCAATGTAGAGCTGCGTATTGTGCTGCAGGAAAAACAACTACAAGTGCAAAAGCAGAGTTCATCCATCTCACTGGTCAGACATTTCCTCCTCTGACAATCGGCTTTACATGACACCCTCCCCCTTATCCCGAGGGAATTTGCCCTTCCCCTGACTGTCCTCCACCTTCCCGATCCTCTCGCTCTCTGATGGGATGAGAGGTCTGAGCGAATAGGGCGTGTATACTGTAGCTCTCCGCCTCAGGGTCATGATGGATGGCCACTCAGCTAAACGTGCTTTGCTCACCAGAGACTGGCCGTATATCTCCTTCACTGCCCACGTAGGCCTGTATCTGCATGAGGAAAGTCAAAAGTGAACTTTTTGGTGTGCTCAGCAGGCCCCGAGGAACAGTATTTGGTTTGTTGTAATGGAATTGTAATTGAATTACAGTAATCTGATTCCAGCCAAAAAGAAGACATCTTCAATCTTTTACAGTTACTGTAAATATGTTGGAATTAGATCCCAGATGCTTAAGAGCTTCAGTTTAACTTATTACATTGTTTTGCCAATGTGGCAGTCAGCTCGCTGAAGGTGCACTGATTAAAATTAAAATGAGCCCGGTTTCTTCTCTGAAGTGTGGAAATTAAATATTCTACAATAATTGCTGGTTACGTTTTGCTTTTGCGTGTCATCGGCTGTTCATGTAATTGTCTGTAATCCCGCTAATGCTCTCGACTGGTGTCATGATCAATGGCATGTTGGTTGGTGGGAAAACCGTCGCTGGACGGCACGTTACCAGGGTATGATGACCTGAGGGTTTATTTTTTTTCCAGAGTCTGCTGCTCTGTCATGGAAGGAATAACCGCTGCAGGCTGCTCTGCATGAAAGCACTCTCATGCTTTTGGGTCACAGAAATAAGAGGAGAGAGCGGTTCTGTCATTGATCTGGTGGCATTAGCTTGGGCTACAGTTGTAATAAAGCCAGGACTGCGTGTTCTTTGAGTCCGTAGGAAAAAAAAAACATGCAAATATCTGCATCTGGAGTGCTTATGCTAGTGATTAATTAGAACACGTGGACACCAATAAATGACGGAGAGAGCATGTGTGAGCATACCTACGTTGGTTTATCCCCGTATGGCCCCATGTGAAAACGTCCTTGTGTCTTTGCCAATCCCCAAACACTGATGTGAGGACAGTGAAGAACAGGCCCTGTTATTATGTAAATCTTTTTATGTGTACAGTGGGTCCCAGATTTTTTCAGTACCGTATTTTTCACACTATAAGGCGCACCTAAAAACCTCCAATTTTCTCAAAAGCCGACAGTGCGCCTTATAATCAGGTGCACCTTACAAATGGACCAATATTGAGCCACTGCAACAGGCGTGTCCAAAGTCCGGCCCGCGGGCCAAATGTATTTATCTTATATATGGACATAGTTTTAAAATGGGCCATTCATTGAAGGTGCGCCTTATAATCCGGTGCGCCTTATAGTGCGGAAAATACCTATATAAAGTACCTACATATATCAACTGTTCGAACTTTGTTATTATATGACTTTGAAAGCACTCAATTGCACAACAAACATTCAGTGTTTAAACCTCCATCTTGTCATCAAAAAAAAGGTTGAATATTTTATTTTATTTTACATTTTACTGCAACCATTGTTCACTTTATATACCACATTTAAGAACTGAAGAGCACATTGATCGCTAATGTTTTTTACGTCAACTGTGGTTTTATGTTTTACTATTAACAGCTGATCACGTGTGTGCATGTGTGTGTGTGTGTGCACTTGTGTGTGTACAATGATGAGGCAGCAGAGGCTGTTTGGCGACTTATCCATCATCCTTCCCAATGTCCCACAGCATCACCAGAACAGCTCTGTCATGGTGACATTGGGCTCATTCTGGACAGAAAAGGTGTATCCGCACTCACACGCTTGTCTGCTGCACGTCACACGCTGCTTTCAGTCTCCAGTAACAATCCACATCATCATCTTTACATGCCACCTATATGGGGACTGATTACAAATCACATTCAGCGCTTTATTTTAGGGTCCTAGTTTTGTTCACAATATTTTAGTGAAGTTGCTTCAGGTAGGCTTTTACCTTTTGTAACCTTTTCCGCTAACCTTTTCTCCTTCTCCAGCAACCCCCTTATGGATGCCAATTTTGTATCCTTATCTTGCTGGTAAGCTACAGGGCGAGTCGGTATTGTGCAGCCGTGGTCCAATCAGTCTGTATACATTAGTCTCTCAAGAAAGTTAACCCATTGCCGGTGAGCCCTTAATGCCGCGGTGGGTCCGGTCAGTGAGGCAAGTGTGTGTGACGTGTGTACGCGTTTGTGTGTGTGTGTGTGTGAGCCTGGTTTTCAACACACTACAGATATGGCTGTACAGGATAGCATCCAGCCAGAAGTGAAAGGTGCCAAGCGGAAATGCGGAGTAAGAAACATTCAGTCATTCGGGGAGCAATGAAAATGGATGAGAGGAGGAAGTGCAGTAGACAGTAAGAAAATTGCAAATGTTTGTGCTGCTGTCGCAAATGGCAGTCCAACTTTCTCCCTCATTTTGAGTTTGAAAGGCAGCATTAGAGGTACAATTAGATGCGTCAATGAACATATACTATATTTACATTACTGTATTTTCCGCACTATAAGGCGCACGTAAAAACCTCCAATTTTCTCAAAAGCCAACAGTGCGCCTTATGATCAGGTGTGCCTTATATATGGACCAATATTGAGCCACTACAGCAGGCGTGTCCAAAGTCCGGCACGCGGGCCAAATGTATATATCTTATATTTGGACAAAGTTTTAAAATGGGCCATTCATTGAAGGTGCGTTTTATAATCCGGTGCGCCTTATAGTGCGGAAAATACGGTAGTTGTTCTTTGCAATATATGGTCACCTGCTCATTATATCAACTCTGCAAGAACTGAAAATGAAAAGAATTGTTCACGTTGCAACTAAAACAGCTTCTGCTCAACATCCCCGGTTTACCTAAATCAGAGTGGGAAACTAAAATATAATGCACTTTTTATTGGCTCATTGAATGTTAGAGTAGGATTAATACAAATTCTAGTTGATAAAGAGACGTGTCCCAAGACAGTAGCCCACTGGTTCGACTCGCCTCGTTTGGTGCACTTGGTTTTACATTTCAAAGTAGTAGCAGGGGAATTTGGAGGAAACACCAAAAACAAGACAATCAAACAGTAAAATTGGAGAAGAACAAGGTTAGGGTTTCCTCTATTTATTTCTCAGAATGTGGCTACAGTATTTGCCGCAGTCAGGATACACATTTGAATCCAGGCAACACTAAGAGCCGCAGCATCAACTGGAGACAGTGGAGTGCAATTCTCTTTGTGTCCAGAGCAAAGGGCCTAAAATTCACACTTAAAGATACGTAGCACATTGGCACAGACTGTTGGAGCCGATAATTACATAAACAGATGCAGACGTTGCTCAAGTAACCATTTCCGTTACGTAACTGTAGTCACCATATAAGTCGTTCCCCTGAAAGTGACACTTCAGTCTCCAGGGGTAAGGACAGAGAGAGGCAGCGAGACAAAAAGACTAGAAAAAGAAGCGTAAGAACAGAGAAAATCTGGAACAGACAAACTGTGGAATATGCAAAGCAATGTGTGGATTTTAGAGATTACAGCATTCACTATCTGCACCTTACTTCGATCTGCGCCCCTTCCGGGCTCAATCCACTGATACATCAGCAAAGAAGCGACATTTTCCTTCAGTAGATGGCATGAATCCTAATCTCAGCAGTGATGGAGAGACCACTATATTCCTGGCATAACGTTACGTTAACATTCTCTGACAGTATACTTCCTAGTCAAGTGTAAGACTGACTGATCAGCCTTCCCAGTCAATGGTGATCAATTGCCATCTTTTCTTATCCATTGGAAATCCTATTTGCTCCATTCGCCTGCTGCAACTTCGTATTTCAACCTGACCTCACCTTTCCCAGAAGTCAGGCTGAAGGCTACTGCATGTCATCAATTTATTTAACCTTGTCCATGGTAATGGCCTATTGAGCCATGCACTGTGCAGTGGCTTGCTAGTATTGTCTTTCATACCATCACAAGAATAACTTCCTTCCTGTTTACCTGATCAATAAAGTAGCATGGTCTATACGAAATATTATGCCATTTGCTTCCGATCATGACAGAAAGCGAGGTACATCAGAAAGCCTGGAATCAATAGCGCTAATGTAACTTCCTCTCTTTTGTCTTTCTGTGATGCTATTATGGTTTGTCCGGCCAAATTTCTGTACTCGAACAGTCGATTTCTTATCAGAGGCACTGTTGACAGTATTTCATTGTCTCCTATTTGGAGATCACAGCAGTTTGCGATTATGATGCATCTCTTCCCTTTTATCACGTCGCCCTCACCATAAAGAAAGGGTGGATAGCACATTTTAATCACGCTGTCACGGGAGAACTCTAATCTTTCTTCTGCGTGGCATATGTCCTTGCACTTCTAACTAATCCTTATTATGCCTCCGAAGCGAAGGTCATTGTCAAAGCCGAGGGGTGATTAAGTTAATCCACTTGTTTTCTGAATCCGATTTACCTCACTTTCCAAACTAGGGAACAATGTTATGGCACAAAGACATCAAGATGATAGTGTGGCATGCGTTGAGAAGGCGGGACCTTACAGTGTCGAGGCTCCTATTATCAGTCTGCTTAATGTCCATTGCGTTTTACCTCCAAGTCCTATCAACAGTCTTCTAATGACTGCATTGGCAAGCTGTCCTGCGTAGAGGGTGAGCGTGAAGCAGAGGCGAGCACGCAAAGTTAAAAGCAGCATGATCTGACTGATTCATGAACAGGTCCACGCTGCTGCGGTACAAGCCAAAGCGAAGCGCAGAGCACCATGGTGAGCAGCAGTCCTGTGCAAGCCAGCTTCAGTGAGTTACGCAGTGCAGTGGCTTACAGTTGACTTCATTAGCCCAACCCTTCCTTCGAGGGGATAAGTTATTTACGATCGCCGCAAGCATGGACAGAACTTCAAAGTTCAAAGTCACTTTATTGTCAATCCCTTCATATGTCCAGACACACAAAGAAACCGAAATTCCGTTTCCTCCATCCCACGGTGACGAGACACAGTACACGATAAACATACAAGTAGACGACACGAAATAAAAACAAGAAGGCACAAGCAATAACTAATAAATAATAAATAAGTAAAATGAGTGATGAATAAATAATAAACAAATAACCCAATAAATAAGAGGAGCAAAACTGAGCCAGTGTGCATACAGCAGACAGTAAGCATAGCGCAAAGTACAGGACGTTACGCAACTTTTATACAAATACAAAACAGGTTACACCAGACATCACCAATGTGGTGCCCTTCAGGACCAAACACCGGTGATTGGACATTATGACTTTATTGCATGATTGTATAAGTCATATTTGACAATCTAAACACTGGCAGAGATTTGCAGAAATTAAATCATTCACATTATTAATATTTATTAATTTTCTAAATAATGTGAAAAATCAATAACAGAAATGAAAATAATGCTGGGAATTACAAAGAGCAATAATGATCATCTATGACTTAGAAAATTTCAGCAAATTTTAGAAGTGTGTCAAACTGGTAGGCCTATGCATTAATCGTTTTCCAAGAAAGATGTCTCGACTTCAAAAAGGTTGGTGACCCCAGAGTTACACAATGTGTCTCTCTTAATGGACGGACAGACTACTATATTTTTTGCTGAGATCAATTTGACCTTTCCCAACATTGTTTTCTTTGTAGTTATTCATGAAAAGTGAGCTAGCATTTTAGCTAAATGTTACAAGCCAAATATAATATATACTTTTTTGAGGGCGGCTCAGTCATGTGTGAGTCAAGTGAGCAACTTTATTTTGGCCTTGTGTGTATCCTTTAATGCAGTTTCGTCCAAATAAACATCAGAATAGTTGCAGAGAATGATAACAGGATCAAGTTAAAATAAAAACCACACACAAATTGACAGCATATTGGAAAAAGGAAACCTTAGCAGACATGTGACTGTTTAAGGATAATTTGTAATATCCCAGTGAGTCACACTAAATGAGCATACTGCACAGTTAAAACACCTGGAGACCCTCAATTATATTAAGTGAGGCTTAGAATTATCATGGGAGGTGAAGTGGAATTGAACAACTACGTGTGCATGCATGCGTGCGTGCGTCCGTGCATGTGTGTGTGTGTTTTTACGCTTGCTGTGAACCCAAGAGAGATCTCTCCATGACAAACACTAATGTTTTCACATTTATTAAAACACAAACTCTATTATGATACTGTACAGTTGCACATTATTTAAGGGTATGACTCAATAATGATTCTGGTTGTTTTCTGTTAGAAAATGCTGACGACTTTCTTTTCAATCACGTTTATGTTTGTGGCCATGCTCGATTAAATTTTGAAGTATGTTTCTTTCCATTTATTGCTGCAGCCTACCCAAATTGTTTTGGTATTCCTTGAATTGGCAGCAGTCTTCAATAAACTCCTCAAACATTGGCTTAAGTTTATTCAGACCTGAGGATGAAATATATACCCCCAAATGGGAATAGGAATTGTACCAATATAACTATTTCATCACCGGTGACTGTGTAAGAGGGCTAGCTGTCGGAACTTGAGGTCAACTGAAAGGTCCCATATCTGAATTTTCACTATTTTTTTACTCTTAAGCAACCCATGGATATTCTGCCCCAAAAAAAGGGACTTTTTGTCAGACCTTTACCAAGGTTCACAAATGTAAAAATAAGAAAATAAAGGAGCAATTTTTCATTGTTTTTGTCCATGTATTATCATGCACTTTCTGGTTTATTAAATATGACATAAAATGATGGGACCATACCATTTGATTCAGTGGCAGGGGAGTGTTTCATGTTTTATTGTGACTCAACTGAGTGAATTTGACAGATTGTTTATATATATTTAGTGCCACTGTTGGTTAGTAGAAAATTAGCAAGACTAGTCAAGTGGGTTTCGCTGTCCATTGTTTGATGTTTGTATGTGAAAACAACTACATCTTTCAATTATTTGAGGGAGGCATTTATTTGTTTTAGGGAGATGATTGCACTAACTGACAAACAGGGACTTAGTATCTCTTACAGTGACTGACACCTTTTACATTCTATGCCATTAGGTTTAATGTAAATCTGTTGTAATCTGAGTAATCCAATCAAACAAATATCCAATCAAAACAAAAATAGTTCTTGCATTTTGACCTGGCTGGAGGCAAAAGCAGCTCATGCTTAGCGTCAGCACACTTATTGCTTTTATGTGGATTGTAGATGACTGTGATGATGATGCGTTGTTCTCGTTGTCGATCCATCCATCCATCACTCTACTATACTTAGCTTTAGCCCAAAGGAGCATAATCCCCAGCACGGTAGAGCGCGAAGCAGTGAGCACTAATGACAGAGGGCTTTAATGGTTTAAAGTGTTAATCCCCGTCTCCCCGCACATCCTTCTGGTCTATTAGAGTTTATGTTAATTAGCTTGTTTAACAGTTGCCCGACCTCTTTTGCTCTGTCTTCAACAGTGTATGCGTCTTTGGATCCTGCTGGCTACAAATGATCACAGGTAGTTAAGACAGAGGTGACTGTGTGTTGAATTTTCAGCAATGCAATTAGCTAATGAATTGGGCCCGTGAGATGATTTCTTGCGGGTTTTCATCTCTTTAGAAGAGTCGTGATGTTTCCCAACGAGTTAAATTTCATCTGTTTGGGACGCTGGCCATCCAGTTGAATCATTGTCTTCTTTGAGACTCTGCCTGTCCCTACAAATTATTTCTCGCCTCATCCAGGGAGCTGGAGCACGATGATCCATTGGAACAAGCGAGACCCCCCACACACACCACCACCACCATTACTCTCAGATTGAGCCTGGCATCCTCACACGGTCAGGCTGGTCATAGACAGTTCAGAGTGGGGCTGGCGTGCAAAGAAGGGCTTGTTAGACATCACAAATCTTTTATAAATAGCTAAATAATTGTGTCAGCACCCGTGTCGTTTATTAGCACAAGATAATAGCAGCCCAGTTACCACCATCTATCGCATCGTTTGCATGTCTCGGAAAAATAACCAAGAATGCAGATTGGCAATGGCAGGTCAGCCTTTGGATCAGATTTGACTGATAATAAGATTATTTCTGTTGTGCGTGTTTTTGACTCACGAGAGCGCCATTGAAGAGGAACCTTACAGCTTCTCTGTGCTAGGCCATATCCTTTGCCGCTCTGTGAGGAAGGAGACAAAGAGTCTGTAAACATCAAGGCGTGTTCTGTTATTTATTGAGAGGCCAGGCAGAGATCAGAGGATTGGAGAACCTGAGAAATGGCGGTCAGCAATAACTCGATCGCCTTCCTTTTTTACTTTGCCAGCCAGGGTGGCGTGGGGGTAAAACAGCCACGTGACGCCATGGGCTGGTCTCATATACAGCTTTGGTTTTTGATAAAAACACATTCAGACTAACCTAATTTAGCATAAAAAGTAATAGTGCATATGGTAAGATGTCATTTTACAGAATTTGAGTGCACCAACAGAAGTCCACTTTATTTCTGACGTTCTTCTCTTCACAAAATATTCTTTTATCACCCCTTGTCGAAACTGCTCCTTTGAGGGTAAGTGTCAAAAATGAGTATCACAGTAATGCTCACTGAGGGTTTTATGTCTTGAAAGGTCTGCTGATACCACATGACAGAGCTTTTCATTCTTTTTTGTTATTTCTCTTTGTATTTAACTCATTAAATTGTGCATTGGGGTTCTGGGTTCAGCTCTGCATGTTCAAGTTCAAGATAAAAGTTGTCCTCAAATAATTATAATTGTCCAATGAATGTGCTGCTACTGAGAATTAGGCTGGTCTCAACTAGACAGGAGAGAGTCAATGGGCCGGAGGAATCGGGTTTCTCAGATGCTGATGAGTTGCGATGCATTTGGGTGCCAGATGTTTGGGGACATGCGATGAATATGGCATGTCTGGCCCTTGCAGCGTGCAGCAAGATGCGAAACTGCTTGGCACAGCCAAGGCCCATCTCTCTTTGGCACACTAAACATGTGTGTAATCTTAATCTCAGTCCCACTACCCAAAAAGCCAATACATCAAACGTTCCCTGTTTCCATTTTACTTTAACCACACTTGCCATTTATCTCCTCCTATTTTCCATCCTTTCCCTGCATAAAAGCAGATTTTCTTCCTAAAATAGTATCACCACAAAAGCCGGAGCAGGATGTAATTTTGCCAAATCAAACAAGTCACGCGGTTCTAAGCAGGAAAGCCAATCGTGACAATCAAGGATCACCATCTTGTCTGCAGTTTCCTTCCAAATCTTAGCAGAGCTTGCTGTGTAGCCTTATTGTGCCATCCATCTTATTGTACCGATTCAACTAAATTGCAGGTAGACAGGTAAGAGGTAGTAGTTTGACTTCCAGCAATTGATCTGCTGAGGATAGATTGAGAGTGTCCACTGCCTACATTCATCTTGCAAATATGTCCACTCCCAAGGCTGTTACTCCTCTCGGCCGCTGTTTATTTCATGCCCAGGGTTTATGGTGTGGCATTTTGCTAACTTGCCACGCCTTGAGGGGTCAACCAGCGGGTCTAATCACTGACCTTCTGGGTCTCTGAAGTCAAGTTCTACAGCACCCACAACATCAATGACGGATGGTCTGTTACCAGCACGAGGTGCGGCCATGCAACCCTGAGGCTGATTAAAGCACAGGTTGATGGGCATTATTTATTGCATGGCCTATGAGTGCGTTATGAGTGTATCCGTCTCAAGGACTCTGGCTACAGTGGGCTTCTGGCCTTGGAAGCCCCCCTCCCCTTCATCTGTGTAAAAGGCCATGCGATCAAACGGGGCAGAAAGCAGGGTGGAGGCCAAGATGGCTGTCATTTCTTCTCCACTGAATGCATCACCTTTAACCTTGGCCAATAGCTGGTTGAAGGCTGCTGACATACACCACGATGTTCCAAAATGCATGGTGTGTGAGACAACGTTGTGTTTATGTCTTAGTCCTACGTTTGTGTGTGTATGTGGGTGTGTGTCGGCAATGCGGCTGATTGCTTGTCACTGATAGTGGCCCCTCTGTGAAACAAAGGTCATGGTTACTGTGTGGGTCTCATCTGGCCTCTCATAGGAGTCCTGTAGTGACTGTCAGGGGATAGACAAAAAAAACTGAGAGTTGATAACTGGGGGAGGCGGGTGTACTAATGACGGAGGAGAAGCAGTATAGGAGGAGTTCCAGGAAAGACAAATAAGACGTCGAAAATGGAGGTTCAATCTGGAGGTGCAAGGGATTGGGTCCATCTGGACTCAAAATGTCAGCCGACAGAAAAAAAGTCGCTAAACGTTTGATTGATTACAGAATGTGATCAATGTGACTAATCGTGTCTTGCTGGCTGCAACAACTCTCTAGATTCCGTTTCCGGACTTACATCTGTGTACACCAAAGGATTATTCAAGCAAAGATATGAAAAAACACACCCCTTCTAAAATTTTACAGAAATTGGATAGATTTTACATAACCCTTCTACTTTGATGAAAACAATACTTGTGCACTTTGTGGGAGTAGCACAGACTCTTGTACACATTTATGTAGAGGGGAAATGGTCATGCAGTGCATTTAAATTGAAAACCAAACTGAAAAAGTAAAAATAGTTTGTCATGGCAGCATATAGCTGAGCAGCAGTGGCCTCCCGTCACCTCATTGCACCACGCCCTCCTGTCTCCTTCACCGTCCATCACCTTGTGGTTGCATCCATGACTCACCTCCTCCTCTGCTTGGCACCCTATTTGACTTCTCCTCTTTTTGTATCTCCTTCTCATTACATTTGGGAGCAGAAAAGAGGGAGGGGTTGAGAGAGCTCTCAGGCAATGCCTTTAGGCCAACATAGTCTGGAATGATGGATTGGGTCTTGGGCAAGTTGAAGCGTTGGGGTGGGGACGGGGGTGGGGTGGGTCCAGAGCACTGCAGTGTAGCATTACTGATGGGAACATGCATTATTTTCCTGGAGGGCTTGGCCGGCAAAGGGCTCAGCATGAAGTATAATGCTGGTACACTTTCAAACGGCCCGCAGTACAACGATGGTTGCACTTTAGAATGCATGTGCCGCAGCCCCAAGTTATAACCTTGATATGTATTCCAGTCACTGTTATCATTTCGGCTCTTGACAGAAAATGGGGAGGATATTGGCAGCTGTTTGAGCTGGACAACGCTCTACCACAGCAGTCAAAGCAGCTCCACCCTGCCCGGTGACTCAATTGGGACGTCATCTCACACCCACTTGGCTGACTGTTATGCATCATACATATGTAACACTGTGGTCAGCACACACTGTACTTTTCCCCTTAACCCCCGCTCTGTGAGCAATACTTTACACACCCGTTGTAGTGCTTAAACTTAGAATCAATATTAAAGACTGTGAATTTCTCCAACCTCCATAAATGCCCCTCGCTCGGCGTTACACGTCCCTGCCGTGTTGTGCTTATGTACTCCAGCCTGAGTCACTCTCATTCATTTGTTATGAGGCGGATATGACTCCCTTGAGTCATGCGGGGAGAACTTGCATCTTACTGTTCATTCAACCAGAATTTCCTGTTGGTGCCGCAAAAAAAGGGATATGCCATCCTAAAACTTTTTCTTTAAAACCTTTCCAAAAGGATTGTCCTCTAAAGTCACACAGTTCGGATTATAAATCTGTGATTGGTTCAGATGGGAATTTAGCACTCAGGCTTAGAAAAGATGTGGTTGAGGTTTTTTTGACAATAATTTAAGAACAAAACTTAACATGGCCAAAGTCTGACATAGTCAGTATGCACAGATAAAATAAATGCTCATCTTGGAAGATGACTTTTTGGTATACTCATATCCGTCCTATTAACACCTTGACATGATTTGCATTCAAGTTTTTTCATTTAAAAATCATAATGAAATTGCAGCTCAAGAGTAACAAATATGTTGTTTGTCTTCACACTCTTTATGAAGAGAGTTTTCTTTGAATGTACATTTGTTTCCATGTTAACTTTTACGTCCTTCTCAGGTTGGCCATTTTGCAAGCAATGAAGAACATAATATTCCTAAGAACTAAAATGCATTACAACAAACCACGTGACCCTTCTTCCCAGTGCATCAACGTTTTAAACTATTGAGAGCAGTCCATGAACAGATTGGCAGATTTTACCAGCTTTTAGATTATTTTGAATGATCTTGATCTGGCATTCTTTGTAACCGTCGTCAATAACCTCCATTACTTTCGTCATTATTGGCATTTTTAAACAGGCTGAATGGTTTTAACAAGTTGTTGATGGGCTCCTATTTTTCGTTTACTGTTTCGTGTTGGAGCTGCAAGTGTCAAGACTAATTGCTGCTTCATGACAGATGTCTGTGTAAATCTTTTTTTTGTTCTATTATCTTGCATTACACTGTAACCGCTTAGCAACCCGTTTTACGTAAAGAGTCAAACAGCACGCTTGTGCAAGGATGACAGCGTGTTTATGAAGACGGAGGCAGGATTTAGCCGTGCATCAAGTTAAGCTTCCAGAAGCTGAGGTGTCTATTGCTCAACATTTATTCGGCTGTCGTCATTCAGCTTGAGTTCCCCAGCTGAAGAAGTTTGCGAGAAGAGCTGTGTGCCAGACGGCCGCAACCCAAACAGAGTGAGCATCCCCTTTGCAAGGAAGAATCCTTGCTTTCATCACATCAGATTCCTGATCCCATTCTTCCTCCTCTATTCAGTCACCCTCCTCCAGCTTTTTATCACCCCCCAACTGAGAGCTAGCAGACCTGCAGAGAACACAAAGCCTGAGGAGTGGATGTCACAGAGTCAGCTCCCATGAAAGGCAATGGGTCGCTACCATGCCTGTATAAGGCCACATGACTAGCCTATTTGAGTGTGAGCGCCGGTGTGTGTGTACATGGACTTCTTAGGAAATGTACTTACCTCTGTGCACTGTGGCATGCACATGAGGTTTGGGGATTTGTATTTATGTGTGTGTGCAAGCCGCGGATGTGTGGCGCGCGATGGCCAATGGGCCTGAATGAGGGTTCTGCTCCCACTCAACTAATCCAAACAAAGCTCAGACAGCCCAAGTGAGGAATGTCACTGTTGGTCATAGACACCAAAGTTCAACCAGGATGACAGGGGGGAGGTCGTGTGTCTCGGTGTGTGTGTGTGCGTGTGTGTGCGTGTGTGTGCGTGTGTGTGTGCGTGCGTGCGTGTGTATTCATTTGATAGAAAAACTCTACTGCACTTTGTCCGCGTGTGTCTGGAGTGGAAAGACTGAAATGTTTCCTCTGAGACTCAGAGGTCTGTTTACAAAAACAACCCGTTTCATTTCCTGAAAGTGGAAACCTTGTATAAGGTTTCTTTCTTTCTTTCTTTCTTTCTTTTTTTTTAATCCACTCCATTTGAGCAACTCATTCCCGTTTGGCTCTTTCTGACAGCCGAGCTGCAGTTTTCTCAGAATGATTGTTAAAAATTTTGCACTAGAGGTTTGGAAACTTGACTATTGGCCTAAGCCAAAGGGATGCTTATACACTGTCTGTTAAAAGACTTCAGCATATTGTGCATTTTCCAGTGCAGATTTCACAGCCAGCTGACAAAAGTAAATCCCTATCCAAGTTGACACAGATCTAGGATCGCTCCCCACTGAAATATGTCATTTTAAAAAGCAAAACTTTGAGACCTATCTCCATTTGTCATACTGTGATGTAGCTATTTGTGGGTGTCAAGCTCGACACAAATGGAGATGCTCATCACAAACAGCAGCGTCACTAGAATCATAAAACACCGAACATGCTATGAACATTTCATTGTGCCAATAGATGGTGTTCACATGAAGTTTTCCGCGTGTTGATAGTCTCGTAGGCGTCATGTTGATAATCTCATGGAAACTGTATGTCAAACACAGGGAGGAATTTGATGATGTGAGATAAGAAGACGTTAGTAAAACGTGCTGGCATGTCATGTTTGGAACGTTGTCCTTGTGTTTATGCTAAATACCCACTACAGGAGCATGTAGCCACAGAGGACATGGCAACATAACACCAGGATGACTATCTTTTCAATCCACTTTAATTCATTCACTTTGTTGATTAGTTTACATCATGTGTACTGCATAAAATGCCCCTTTTTGGCTTTGTATGAGTCTGTATGTGTTCGAAAGAGACAGAGTGAATGTGCGTGTCTGGTTGGTGTCCACGTGTCCCGTGAGCCCATTGGCCATGTACTCTAGAGCAGCTGTGACTGGTTTGACCTCTAACCTATGAATATTTCACTCGCGAGCTAAATCCCTGGGCGCCACCTTTTGCCTCCATAGACTGATGCTTTCTTGATTGTATTGCAGAGGAAATACAAATACATAATAACATCCATTGTCAGCTGGGATTGCTCCACTGGAGGGCTATAAAACCTTGAAGTGGACTGTAGAAAGGCTTTTTATATGTGATAATAATGAAAACAACATTTTGGGGACGTGAAAGATGCACTTTTACTCACTGTGCACTTTACCTTTCTCTTCATTAAGTGGAAATCGTGGCAGTAATGAAACATTGGAGCAGTGGAGTAGTCCATTAACATCAGAGGACGGTCCATTTGCAATGGCACATACTCAAGGCCTGAGCTCAGTTTTTTGCCGGCATACCGTAGCTGTGTCCCAAATTTTCACAAAGATCAATTTGACTTCCGGAATACCGTTGTCATGAAAACGAACAATGAATTCTAATATGTATTAAAACTCGATATTGGTAGCATCATTATCTCTCAATTTCCTGCCAGTCGTCCTGTAGGTCACAAATGAACTGTAGCCCATTCACTTTAACTTGATGATTGTGAATGAGCTATTAAGTGGACATCAGTCAGACAGTCCCCCTAGAAATGCAGCTCAATGAAACATGACAATTTCAATTTAAAAAATTTGTTGCCTCTAAATATGTTGGCAGTCTTGCATCGCTTACGTGTTGTGCTTATGTGATAGGGTCGTTAGCGTGCTACCGCAGACAATTGGCATCTCTGCAATTCTATGGAGGGTTTGTTAAATGATCCTTTTCATGAATTCCTATTTTTCCTAGTGAAGATCAGTAAAGTACAGTTCACCCTAAAATCAACCAGTTGTTATGACTTATATCATCAAGTCCGAAATGCGTAGTGAATTTCTTTAGAATGTATTTGTATTTTTCCAAAGAACAATAACATTATTGCAACATTTTCAAACAAACCCCTACCCCTGTCAAAGTGGAATTTTTCAGCATTGGATTGTTGTATGAAGTCATTCCTAGCAACAAAGTAACATACATGAGCCATTTCACGATTCGTCCAATTAAAAGCGACCAACATTAAGGTAAGCATACGGAATGACATTATAGCTAATTCTCGCTGAAACTCAGCGGGCGCTAAAACCCAGTAGCGCTACTGCATCAATCAGCCAACTGAAGCGCAGACGTTCACTGACCGTATTCTAATCTGTGAGGTATTTCAAGAATTCACTGGCTTCAATCTTTCAAATGTCATCAGGCTTTTCCCTTCATTTGTTTCTTTGCTGCTAAAGTAATCGACACATACTGTACAGGGTAGCTGGCGGATGAAAGAGCTGTGTTCGGAATCTAAATTAGCTGCATTACTGAGAACATTAACATGTGAGATGCATTCGCTTCATTCTCAGTAGAGCTGCAACATCAGAGCCAGAGGACACTTGGTATTTCCAGTAGGGTAAAATGGGATGGGATAACACCACCCTTTTCACCTCGCTCCAATCATTCTGCTGTTAAATCCCGACTATCATGCGGATGCTCCCCCCCCCACCCCCCCCACCTCTAACTCTGCACTGGGAGTCATCAAGGACACCTCAGGGACGAAGAACATTGTGGCTTGAAGGTCGCGTCGTGGAGTAGGTAGCGCAATGCTTAGGACAGCAGTACTCCCTCGTGCAAGCGTGCATGCACGTGTGTGTTTGTCAGGAATGTGCTAGACATGCATAACCTCAGCAATGTCTAGGCAAGCTCTTTCCGGTGTGTAATTAAGTATGTACACTCTCCAGCCTTAGAGTATTGGGAAAGCAAAGAGGACATTGTGCAGTGCTCCAAAAGACCTCGCTTCCGGCTAAACTATTCTGCTCATTAAAGCAAAAATAACTCTTTTCTCCATCATCAGAATCATCATAATGCATTCCTGAATGCACTTCTTGCTCACTCAATTATATTAGTGGACTGTTACTGCACGGTCATAGGAAAGACACACAACATACCACTTTGTATTTGTAGTGTATGTACACAAACGCGCTGAGAATAAATGGCAGCTCTGGCGCTCTCCGATTTAGCCTTTCCATTTATCCCCTTATTAGCCTGGCTTTTCATGCGAAGCCATACGTGTCACACTGCATCACTGACGGCCAGGCATTCCTAATGAAAGTATTCATATGAGCAAGATGACAAAGAAAATCTTTTGACCTCTTTATTCGGTGGCGAATTCAGCGAGGTTGACAGGGGACAGATCCTACCTGACTGGCTACACCGGGTGGAATAAACCGTTACAAATGAATGTACGATACGGAGGACTGTTGTTATCTTTTTTAGCGCTGTGTATAGTCTGGAATATCAACTCGACAGTACAAATAGATTTGTCCTGTATTTGTTTTGATTTACTTTAAACTGATTTTTGAACTAAATGCACATACACTGTCAATGCCTTACACAATGGTTTTTTTTGCACTTTATGCATATTTTCACAATTCATGGACCCTTTTAGAGGTTCACTCGTGTTGTTCAGTTTGTGGCTCTCTTTCTGTTCAAGCATGTATCTCATCATAGTATTGTGGGCTCTCAGACAAGTGGGCAGCAGGCTCTCTATGTTGTATGATGTGGGGGGTTTTCTTACCCCCACAGAAACCATTCAGTTAAGGGAGTGGAGTGAGTTATGCACATGCTATTTTGATAAATCCCCCAGCATTCGTTTATGCTATTCTTATTGAGCATTATGAGATCACACCTGTTTGTTCTTATTGTGGCCCCCATCATTCATCACAAGCTGTCACAGACACCTATTATGACCATGCTTTTGCTTCAGTTTGTTAGTCATAAGTACCATCTCACAACAACAAAAAAGTCAGTTTTAAATGAAAGATTTGTCAAGGAGCACGATGTCAATGACAAGAAGCAGGAAGTCGCAAAATCAGATATTAAACTAAAATGTGCTTCAGCTTCCTCCACACCATCCAAAAGCATTTTTGTAGGTTGTTTTGAACGTGAGGGTGAAAGGTTGTGCTCCACGATTAGCTGGCGACCATTTTTGAGTATACCCTCCCTCTGATCCAAAGTCAACTGGGGAACTAGCCCATCCATGAACCTACAAAGATAAGTGCTACCAAAAATGGATGAATGGATGTTTTATTGCTACTCAACATGCAGTGTAAAACTGATGCAATGTAACTTTCTGGAACCAAAAACTCACCTAACAAGCAGAGTAACAGATGGGGCCTATAAATTCCAGTTGGCGTACTAGATCACTCATCAAAGTAAAATTCGAAAAATAACATGAAATAAATTGACATACACCCATGAGATAATGTATTTTATGTATGGGAAAAAAAACAAATGTATAGACATGGATTCACATTCAGTAGAAAATTTATTCAACATTTTTTAAATACTAATTATATTTAAAAATGGATATATTTGGATCAGATACAGAATAATGATGTTTAATCTTAATACCTCATTGCTCCATTAAGAACATGCAATCGCATCGCACTGGTTGGCATAAATCCATATCTAAAATTTGTTTCGTCTTATTTAACACATCAATGCACAAAGACTTTGCAGCCATCCGCATAAATAATAAAATGCTTTATATATCCTGGAACATTTCATCAGGTGACTTTTATTGTGTGGACTGAAATGAACCTTGTCTCCAGCAGAAATACTGAGACAAATGTAATTGAAAAAAAAATCATATCCCACAAAATACAGTCGAGCTTTACAAGACGGAATTGTTTCTCGCGGTGAGCAGAACCTTGTCGGCGGCACGCCACATAAACCTTTCACTGGTCGGGGGCTGTTTTTAACCTTTACGTGGGATCTAAAATGCCAAAGAGCAAAACATCTTTCATTAATCTCAAACACAAAAGCCCCTTATATCAGCACAAGATGAAAAAGTGCTAGCAAATCATTTTAGAAAACTTTCAGAGAACACTAGTGCAGCACCTTGGCTTGGATCACGCAAACTACAGACTACTTGATTTCCTTCTCTTAGGAAACAAAAAAAAATTAAAGAACTGTTGCCTGCTTGCTGAAGAAGCCTGAAGCATAAAACATGTCTAACCAGAAGATTTCAGATTCTGCTTCCTAAAATAAATTAATTAGCTGCTTTCTCCAGGCTATGCTCCTCTTGAAGAAGCACTATTTTGATGATGGCCTTAGCTGGCAGCCTCTGTCGATTACACATATTCAAGCTGTGTGGCCATATTTAAATAAAAGTCTCATTTGCATAATGCACACATGAACAATGAGATGAGGCGGGAAGGTAGAGCATGACATGAAGTGACTCCTGATTTTATTAGGGCCAAAATGAAATCTCAAATGTCCACCCCTGCAAGCATACGCTATCATCTGTTAAATTACAACCTCACCTCTGTGACATATCCTCATATACACCTCATACTTATTCATTCTAATGTTTAATTCACTTGAAAGTTAGCATGGGCGTTGTTTTCTTTTCTCTCCTCTCTCATTTCTGCTGTTCCCCCCTGGCGATGTCACAGGGGATTAAGTCACAGAGGCCGAGGGAGTTGTTTATGATTCATCTGGAGGGAGGCCGCAGCCGCCAGTGGTGCCCACAGGGTAGAGGCGGCTAGCAGGCTACTTGCACAGCTACTTTGCCTTCTTGTACACACATGGAGATGTTGCAGAGGGAGCGTTCTTGTACATTCACATTACACGTTTCGGGACGTAAGTCTACTTGATGCAAATCCTACGTCACGTCGTGTACTGTACTTAAAATGTTTTTTATTTGAGGCGGTGGATGAAGTTGAAATGTTTTGTCGTCATCTGAATGCCAAATGTTTCCACCGTCTCAACTTTTATGCCCTTCGATGAACTTTAAGTCACATCCTCGGGCAACTGCTTTTTTTTCCTTTATGGTCGGTTAAAGTACATAAAAGAACAGTTAATAAGATTAAAAGGTAAATTTCTCCATGATTTATATTAGGATTATTTCTCTGCCATAAAAGTACTTTGCAACAAGGGTCCATCCATTCGCTGTTTATCCTTTACCCAATTATCCCATTGTTTATATCATTAGTTATTTATAAGCCACAAACTGTTTTTAATGATAGCCTCTTCTACAAAAGCATCATGGTATTTTGAAATAAATCTTGGCAATTTTTGCATACACAGGAATAAACATTGCACAGCGTCATAAGTGTATTCTAGCATTTCACAGGATGCAGCCCCTTGGTCACATACTCAGATGTGATGTATGCTTGTATAATTAACTTTGTTTAAAAGTCATTAGTCACCTTGTTGACAAACAGCAATTGTGTGTGCAAGCTTTTTATAATAAGGCCTTTTATTGTTAGTAAACCACAACTGTTGCCGTAGGTCAATTTGAAACACTTGTGGTTTGTCATTTGTCACGTGTGACAGCCTAGTAGAACTCAATTCTTCCCAACTTCATTCTGTCTTTTTAATTTCTCTTTTAATTAACTTGCCTACATCTTGTCAGACCATGCCCAAGCATGCCGTTTAGCACACATTTAGGGATTAATCTCCTGTCAACCAATCTGATGCAGATCAAACATTGCTGTGAAAGGGAATGAACTGACTTTTATTTACTTCCATGCTAATGTACGTCTTGGGGTTGTAACATCGCTAAAATGTCAAGAGGATGGAAATTGGGCGCTTGTTTAGCTCAGATGCACACGCAGGACCGACCAGCTGCAAACAGGCCAAACAGTATGGAGATGTTACGCACGACAGACGGCACACAGACAGTCAATGAGAACGCCGCTAATCGCTCAGTCACACTTGCACATGTGTTAGGCTTCTCACACTCAAAGTAGCCAGACTCCCTCTAGGCTTGTCCCTATATACATTTCCGAAGCGCTCAAATGACACCCCTCCCAGTGCACACATTCACCAATATGTCACATGACCTGTGACACCACCCATGGCGAGATGCCACGCGTCTGATGAGCGACTAATAAGTTAAGGCAGGAAGGAGTCATTTAGTCTTGACATCTTTTCATCTGAACATAGCAACACTAAACAACATTCAGGGCCCATCGCCAAATTGCCAGATGCTCAGGGTGGCGTGCAATAGAATACTATCAGTGTATTTGTCTCTCTAACTCACAAACATACCAAACTAGACTTGTCCCGCCAATATGTAATTGATTAAAATATGTGTGTACTGTAATGGTTATGTTTGAACTGATATCTGCACACTGCAATACTGTTTGATGTTGTTTGTCTCTTCTTGGAGTTTGCCCTCATTGTCTTGGTGCTCCAGTTAACAATTTCCAGATCACTGTCCTAATTATACCTTGTCCGCTGCTTAAGCTTTAAAAGAATAGAACCAGTTCTTCCTTGAAGTATCATGATGACTTTTAAAGGAGACTGTTTGTCGATTTTCTGTGACAGATTTGCTTTTACTGATGAAACCTCTACTCGAACAGTGTGAACAAATAGCGCAGACTTAGGGTGCGACCTTCGGCCCGTTTCCTCTTTGCCTGTGGTGTCACTGCAAGTCATTGTCCTTCTCAGAGCCACAATAAGCCGTCTTGGCCGAGCTCGCGCCTCGCCTCATTTTAATCAGACTTTGGGGAGTGAAATATGGGCCCAGTAAGCGGGCTGTGCCAGAGCTCCATTCATCTGGTTTCAATCTTCTCTACACCCTTGTGATGAGGCCATGTGGACATTCTTTTTCTAGACTCTGGAGATGTGTGCATGTGTGTGTGTGTGGGGGGGGGGGGGTGTCTGAGGACTCAAAGGACCCGTATATGTTTGGATGAGTGCGTTGCTCTCTGTCATTGTGCATTTTTATCACCTTTTCTAGTTTCAATTATTAACATAATCGCTGGCCGATTACTCACATTTTTTCGGTAATCACTGCAAGGCTCTGTCCCTATCCCCATCAAATAGATGCGCTTCAGTGAATAACTAATTACTGTCAAAAGATGATAGCAGGTCAAACAGTCAAAGCCTGGGCTAGTTCCTTGGGTATTAAAAACAAAAGCCCCAATCGCTTAGAGTTCTCCTCTGCAATTTACAAGATATACTGCTATACTTTTTAAGTTTTTCCTTGCCCTTTTGGGAGCTTAAGATCAGGGGATGCTTTGAGAATAATTGTCAATTTCTGTCTATGTGAAGCCCTTTGAGACTGCTTGTGATTTAGGGCTATACAAATAAACTTGACTTGACTTGACTTAACACTCCCCTTGACCACAATAGTGATCCATATTTATTCCCCATATATCTTGCCGGTGTATAAACCAGTGTCCTGTGTGAATGGACAAAACAAAAGGACAGATGGTGGTTGTTCCATTAGCCCTCTTAAATGAGTCAAGGTGATGCCTTTCCTGGAAGCTTTGCAGCCCAGTTTGACCTCAGCGGCCATCATGTAGCCATACCGCCACTCTGTCAGCTGGCTCACCAGTCAACACCTCTCAGTACGCAGCTGCCAAAACACACAAGGCATCCTCTCACCTCTGGGGAAAGGGTACAGCCATCATTCCGTTTTTTCCAGATAGAGTTACCTCGTTGTCCTCTACAGCTGCGGCTTGATACAGCCGTGACAAAAGAATGCTGTGCTGCTATTATTCCCGCTCACCGACTTAGTGATGTGAAACGTCATATGCATGCCATTAGATGGGCGACGTTGCTAATCTGTCATGGATGCAGAGAGCAGCAGAGCTGGGCGGATGGAGAGGGGGAGTCGGCGTCCCGTCTGTTTTCAATTAGCTGCTGAAATGTTCAACATGGGAGCTGCTCTGCCGTATTCAGTTCCTTCTCTCACTCGGATTCATAGAAGTGAATTAGAGACTTTGTTTAAATAGATTTCCCTGTCCAAGCCCAGGTGAACTCAGACTTTGGAGAGTGACGAATTATTGATCTATGTAATGGAATCGCATCCATGTGTGCAGTGAGGCGAGGAAGACATGAAGAAGAATTGTTATTATCAAATTTAACACATGCACAGTATTATTTTTCTGGAGGTGCTTGGGGACTTCCAGCAAAAATGAAAAATTACAAAATTGATGGAGATTGGCGATACATGCTTTTCTTTGGACACTGACAAGTTATCATGCTGACGTCAATAACTGTATTAAATCCATGTGTGCACGTAGGGGAGGAAGGCGTGGAGAAGAATAATTGTCTCTGTCAAATGTAACACATGCATCTCCGATTGTTGTTTTTTTTCTTTCTGAAATAACCAAGAGAAGACAAACCAAGTCATGTTATTGTTTGTGTTGGTCCGTTTTGTATTCAGCCTTCGAGACTAGGACAGTTGGATTATGTTCCACATATTCAGAGTGCAGAAAGTGCGCTCGATTGTCACCCGTTACCTAGGAGCGCTTCTTGTTATTATGGTGGAGTGTTTTAATAAGGATGCCTACCATCTGAGACAAACCTCCCAACACATGAAACACACAGGGCGTGCTTCCTGTTGCATCACTCTGCATTCATCATGTACTATCAAATCCAACCGTGTCTGCTCTGTAGTCTTTACACAGGCTGTTAAATGTTTATTTGACCTCCTCAAACGGAGTACTATATTGCATTACACTTAATAAATCAGGCATGTAATTCCTTTATATTGTATGAGATGGTGAGAATTCCAATTTTTCATTAATCCCACGCTTTTGTGAAGCATCCATCATGGATGAGAACGTGGGTGAAAACACTGCCTTCCACTTCCTGTGGTCATACACCTAGTCAGCTCTATTTTCAACCTAATGGACATAAAAAAAAAAGAAATTGCGGATTGCAGCAAAATGGACTTGGCAGCACAAAAGCTTATTAAGTATTGATCCACTGAGGTCAGTGCCCATGTCTTGGTGTGTGCCAACAACGTGAGAGGGCTTTGCTCTCATGCTTGCCAGCCACAAATTGTGATTAGAACACATAAATAATGAGGGGGGGGGATGTTTAGAGAAGCTGCGTTGTTTCCTCTTCTGTACTTTACCTGAGGAAGAAGGTTGTTTGCATACGCTCTTGTGAGCATTACGGCTGCTTATATCGGATCTTACCCCATCTGTCTCACCCACCAGCAGCGTTTTGCTGATGTAAACCATATATATCGATGCCCAACAGGAGAGATTTAAGCTGATCAGCAGCAGGCAAAGCTGTCTTCTAGCGTGCGTTAATGAATACTGCTCACATTCTTACCATCTGCCAGGCATGCAGGGTTGAACACAATAATTTAATTCGCCCAAAGAGTAACTTTTCTCAGAGTTTAAAAGTTGCACACTGTGGATTTTGTTCCTATAACTCGTGAGCCACATGACCAATATTTTCCTTATTCTTAATATCTTGCCAACAAAAATAGCTTCATGCCACTCAGACTGAGAAATGAGTTGAGCAGTGGGATGAAGCCTTGCTGAATATTTTTAGGAATGTTCTGTTGACAAAGGGGAACCAAAATTTCTTATAAATTGTTCCCCTCATGGGATATGGGGATGTTTAGGTAAAAAAATTCAGATTTCCCGATTTGAAACCAACCGAATGTTTTTCCTCACAGTCTCATGCCAGATTTTTTGGGCTTTAATATGTTAAACTATTTACATAACTTCATATGTCCTGGATTAAGATGTATTCAGTATGTGACCTACCGGAGATCCCATGCTTTTCCATCGTCTCAGACTCATATTGAATCACAAACAGTATGCAGACGTACTGTCAGATTTCTGCAGGAATGCAAAAACATCTTATCTTACGTACGTCATGAAAATGAGGCATGTTATCTGCTGCAAAACGGACCATTTGACAACCCGCCAATCACGCAGACACATCGACGACAAGAATAACGTGATGTAAAGTGTGGCAATTGGGGCGTTTTGAAGCTGAATTTAATCTGTGAAAGGTTGCTAGATTAGTTTCCCGGAGATTTCTTTGCAAGCCAAGCACAAATGACTCAAATATATGACTGTTGTAACCTTGCGAGGCAGCTGGATTTGCGATAACAGAGGTGTTTAATCTTATGCATCTATCTGAGATTGAAAACTGAAAATATGTTTGTGGTCAGTAGACAATGTTCACAGTGGCCAGACCAAGCAAATCGTAAAGTAATGTAAATAAAGTAAGTACAAGACCTGTGGTTAAGGTTTTCTATTACATTGTAGAATCCCAGAAAAAGCGCCAAACATAATGATGATGGCTGTGATAAACAACAGATGAATGAAACTGCGGAAAAGGTAGATTAAAGTTGCTTAGTGTTGAGAATTAAGATGTAAGGTGACAAAAAATCAAGTTGGAACTTTTTGCAATTAAAGCCATTACAGTAAAAATGTGTCAAGGAAAAAAAGGCATACCCTTTTGTGAATTAATGGAATCAATTTATTCTCGACAAAATATTTTCCATAATTTAATTCATGACACGCTTGTAATATGTTAACACATTTTTCTCCTAATATTAAACTTTTTCTTCTCTTCTCTCTTGGCCCCAAACAGTTGTTTTAACTTAATATATTTTATGTCAAACTGGTTCGCAAAACTGTACTATTCTATTGTTGTTCTAAACTGGCAAAATACAAATGTATGGAACACCTTGAAAAAATCATCGTCAGCTTTTTTATAAGTGTGATTTGACTTTCATTTGTTTCCAATGTGGCTTTCTTCTCTCTACATTTCTACTTTTGGATGTTTTACTGTAATATTAAGTGCTTCATAACTTTATTAATAAAAAGTTTCTGAAATTCACAAAAATTAAACCCAATCATTTATTTATTCATTTTTTTATAAAGTGGTCCCCGATTGTTTTTCTGGTTCTAAAAAGCTAAAATCGGGAGATTTATGGAGCAGCTGTAGCATTTTGGACAGCAACACCCAAGAGTGTAGGAGGCGCCAGCAAATACAGCGCTGATACAATGTGTCCCTGTAAGCAGCTTTTACTGCCCTTCCCTCCCATGGGGAATGGTGTAATTAACTTCCCCTCGCCATCTTATTCCTGTACTCTCCTAATTTGCAAATAGGGGAAAAAAAAGATGAATACAACAGAAATGGCTGTCGCGGAACTAATTTCCCAACCAGTTTGGGAATGCGACGACGGGATGCGTCGCTCTCGCCCAATATTACAGCACTGTTGCAGCCATGAAAGCGCTGCTAATGAAGGCGCAAGAGCAACACGGGGTGAACATCTTGCATTATTCAGGCATCTGCGGTGTTTCATCTCCTCCTTTTTTTCCCATTCCCCAATGGTCCTTCACAACTTTTCCCTTTCACCTGCACCTCTTTTCTTCCCGCTTCAAGCCATTATCTTGAGAATAATTGCATTCCTTCTTTTCCTCTCTAGTCACAGCTCTCAGAAATGTCTGGGCTAAGGTTAATATGAGGAGAAAACCATGCACTTGGAAGAATTGTTTCACATCTTCCACATCACATAGGCAGGTATGATTTGAAAATTGAATGTTGCGCCTTTAAGTGAGAGAAGCCTCAGTGGTACTACTTTACTACACTTGACTTCTCCATCTTGAGAGCTCACCTATTCCATTTTGACTTCTGAGTCTACTAGTCCATGCCTTCGTTACATCTCAGCTAGACTACTGTAATGCACTTTATTTTGAAGTCAGCCAGTCCTTCTTAAAGCGTCTCCAGTTAGTCCTAAATGCTGAAATTTGTAAGACGGAGCACATAATCCTAATATGACAAGAAATAAATCATAATGACCAGAGAGTGACATGATTTGGAACTTTAGAGGTTCCATAATAAGACCGTCAATTTTGACGTAGGCATTCTTTTTTTGTGGCTTTATATGTTGTCGGCAAAACCTTGATGCCAACAGAGAGTACCAAACAAGTTCTATGAGTCAGTGTCCAGTGAAGGAAACACCTTGCTTTTTGTTGGAGCAATTTCACAAGTTGTACCACGAAGCAACAAGTAGTGGGTCATATGCAAAATATCCGTGCACAGTAACCTAGTATGTTTAAGTGACTTAACCTTTTAGAAGCTATAATTCAAAAAAGAAGCATAGCCGGGATGAAAAAGAAGTCTTGCAGAACGAGCACACGGGTTGTTTTTGCACTCTGCGCAAACAACTGGAGGCAGCCTGGTGTCTGCTGAGACATCTAAAGACTTTTCTCCCTTTCAAGCAATGCTGTCTGAAATCCCATGAAGATAACAGCAGCGAGAGAAAGAAGAGGAGGATGTAAGGTGTAACTTGCAGCCACAATAGCGGTATTTATAGGACCCAATGTTTGCCCTTTGAATCCCTAATTTAGGTCACGCTAGACTTTTGATGAAGGCAGCCTTCTCAAATACCTCCTGTCTGCTAACAAGCATGAAGGTTCTGTTGGAAGGAGAAGGGACCAGTGACTGAGTTGTGCAAATGTGACTGTGACAGCTGCACTCTAAATCACAGAGTACAGTGGTGAAGGCGCTGTTTTACTCCAACGTTTCCATTACGCAGATAGGCAGAAAGTGTCCTTCTGACGCCTTCAGCACCGTAAGTGTTGTCATGCATGACGCCCTCGCCCCGTGTATTTGCTAACCTGTGTCCAAATCCTCCCTTTATCATGGTGGAATTTTCTCTCCACACTTGTGACTTTGAGAAAGTTTGCAGGAAGTCAGACATTGCACCATCCATCCTCCTCCTCCCCTTCCGTCCTCCGTAACTCATCTTCTTCAATGGAGGAGCGCACCAGAGGTCATGAGCTTTGGTGGACAGCGAGGGTTGTATCCACTCGCTGCTGACTGAGGGGATATGGAGTTTGACTTTAGGCAGTGTGAAAGATCCAGGCCTGCCCTGTCATTCTGTCTGTCTCTCTGGTCACACTATAATAAGATTGCTGGGCTCTGTGAGGCAGATTTACTGGAGCACAACTCCCCCTAGGGCCTATTCATAGAAGTCGGTCCCTTTTTCCACCCTTTGTGTCCAGTCCCCCCTCTCTGTCGCTCTTTGCAAATCGTGTGTTTAGAACCGATTTTCCTTTTGTTAGTCGTGACTCGCTACTTTCCACTCATCTGGTTGGGAAATCCTAATCTCCCATTCAAATGGCCGCGCAGATCTGAGCTACAGTGAGAAAAGTAGACGTAGTTTGGGACGTGGAACCTCTAGGTCACAACTCTTCTCGACATTTAACTCTCTACCTCAACATATCGGATCCATTTATTTGACCTTTTACTTGTCCTTGTGGAATCTGAAGAAGACGTGTGAATTCACAAACATGACTCTGACTATATTACATCCGCTTTAAGGTTTTTTGTTAGACTTTTATACAATATTTTTTTCTCTTGCTGGTTTGTATAGTGGTGAGTTGGTCGAGTTGGGTTGAATTAGCAGGATCATGGGCAAACTACATCACAAATTTTCGGAAAATATATTGTGGTGCCAGTTGGAATAATAAAGTGGCTTGAGGAGAGAAACACTAGACAGCATTTGATAGAACCTGCATCTTTCCATAATTGTGTGGGGTTATTAGAACAAGGAGGAATTCAATATTTCATTTTCATTATTACAATTCACAGCAGTAACAAATTGTTTTCTGTGAGGACACATCCACTTTTTACACTGTATTTAAAGTACTCTGCTGGCCTCTTACTTCATGGTATCTTTGTAATGGATTGTTCCATTTCACACTGTGATGTGGCCTACAGTTTAAGTCAAGCCTTTTTGCTATCTGGAGACTCGATTGTCACTCCATGCAGATGTATCATCGGATGTCATTTATTTATACTGGTAATGGCTAAAAGACATATTCCAGAAGTGACTATAAAGAGGATTGAAAGTGAACATTTTACATTTGAATAAACATTGTCTAATTTCTTAACAGTACAAAAGCCCAGTGGAAAAAGGGTGTATAATTTCCTGTCATTTATAATCTGTTGTGCTGCTGTCATCAGTATGAGTGCATACACATTAAAGTTTAATCTCAGTTTTATGGTTGTTTTGGTGACAGTAAATCAAAATGAACAGAAGCAGTGTCACACTTTACAATTTGGAGACAGTAAAACTGTGAAAATTTGAAAGTTGTTTTAAAGAAAACCGTAAGCCTGAGCTGGATAGGATTAGAAATGAGCTCATCAGAGGGACAGCCATGGTTAGATGTTTTGGGGACAAAGTTAGAGAGACCATACTAGAGACTAATGGAGCACATTATATCATCAAATTATTTACTGTTGCTGTATGAGCCACAAAATAATAACAATTTTTGTACTTTTGCTTGGGTGTATAATGTTTATTGTATTGTCCCCATGGCAATTTTCCTCAACAAAAATATTTACCCTTCTATAACATGTAACAATTTATATAAAACTAATTTTGCTCCGAACTAATATATAAATAACATAATTTTTCGACTTTGTGGAAAATTAACACTAGTGAGTCTGTTTCCGATTGCTACTATTTGTAGGTTTCCGAGGGACTGCTGTATCGAAAACTGTCATATACTGTGTGTGCAAAGATGCTACAATGACGAAATTCAGCATCAAGTATTGTTGACACAAATGATGGGGTCCAGCAGTACAACTGTCCCAGCTGTGTACACTTCGAAAGAGACCGACACAAACGCAAACTCGCATCAGAGCGAGCTTATTTTGGCAGTGTGGCGTCAGTCATTCCGCAGCACAAAAGTCTCCCTCCCCACCATAAATAACTGGCAAACTGGGGAGTGGTGATTATATACCAACCAAACCCCCTCACTTCTCACTCGTCTGCCAACTCTCTCTGGCAAATAGTGTCATTTTTCTCTGTCAAAAAATATTTTTAGCATCAACACTCAGTTGATATTTAGTAACACACTCCACAATTTAACGACAGCCAATCTGTATAAAAAGTTGTTGTCTAAAAGAATTGTGCTGCTCCATTTCTGACACACTGTTATGCATTGCCTCCATTGTGCGCATAAAGGAGGATATATTTTCACACCGTTTGGGTCCTTGTTTTTTAGATTGCCAACTTTTGATTACACAGCTAAGCTACCTGACCATTTTTTAATCAACAATTTTGAAGGAGTGGATGAATCTGTACTATATTTTTTATAACATTGCACAATACTTAAAATGACCTCAATGCCATATCAACCAGTAAAGCTTAAAGACAAAATTCACTTCTCAATAAAAGGTGCAGATTTTTTTTGCAAATTGAAATTAGACTCAATGATTTTAAAAAAAAACAACATATGAGACGTGAAACATTTGGAAGATGCTCAGTGGCATCTATTATGGTCATCTACAGCCAAATATTTGTCGATATTTTATTCATGGAATCAGTTTAAAGTGAGTACTTTTGAAAAGCGAACGTTTTCATACAGATCTGTGATTGAGCTGTATTAGATTTTGCTGGTGGGTTCAATGCTGTGTAATTTTTGCATCACCATAAAGAAACTGACATTGACTTTCCTTGTTTGAAGGTCTTTTGAAAAACTGTTATTTGTGTCATGTTGGAAAATGTTATCGTACGCCCACTTTATCCGGTCAACCGTGCCATATCTATTGGGAGACTGCTAGATTCCCAGAGCCGTTGAGAAGTAAGTGGGAGGTGAAAAGGGGGCACAGAGGGTTCTTATCAGGCCTTTGGCACACTGCAGGATTCCGCATTGAGTCTCTGATGTGCTCGGCTGATTAAAGACTGAGGAGTCGAGGGAAGACAGTCGACATAGCATTAAGACCCCCACCATCAACCATTAACCTCTACTGTAATGTGCAACACACTTGCATGCACATAAACCCATATTTTTAGAACGATAGAAAACCGAAAGCCAGAGGAAGAAAGAAACTGCATCAAAAAGTCATTGACATCCACACAGGGAATGAATGTCCCATCTTCTTCTGCTGACTGGTGATTTAAAGGTCCAATAACAGCAGGACATCAGGAACTGTTCCTCTCAAGAGAGACAAAAACAGTCTCAGCTGTCAAGTTTTTTTTCTCTTTTCGACTGGATTGACAGTGACTGTACAGGAAAAAAAAAACAGAGATGCAACGAAACTCAAAGAACTGCTGAAAGCAAGCAAATGATGGCACGTGCATGCTTGAAGAAGCTGTTTATGGACGGCTGCTCTTCTCCTTTGTGCCCTGCGTCAGCGCTGACACTTTGGCTTTGCAGCACCGAGCTGACATTTTCATTGGCCCAGAGCTCACTTATGGGACTGCTCAAGTAAGGATGGACATGGAAATGAGTGGACAGGTGCCCACTGGGTGTGTATGCATTCTAAGACCACTCCACAACGTTTGACAGTTTTAAACCAAGCACATTTATAACAAGTGTGGTTTCCACTAAGGGGGAAAGGAGGTGGAATGATAATGGCGACAGTATAGCCGCGATACTTTGTTAAATTTATTGACGAGTTCATGACACACTATGAAGCTGAAGCAGGCTTCACGCTACTACTAACAAACACAGCAAAAGAAGCGTGTTCACTAGCCAATCATACTGTGGTGAAAAAGGTGGAATGCTTGGTGAAAACGTTTAGTGAATTCCTCAATTTTTTCATAAAAATAGTAGACAAAACAAAGTTAATAGCTCTGTACTGTATTGCTATTTGTAAGGAATTCTGGCTACAAAGCAAAATGATCAAGCTACAAAATGCTTATTCATTATTTGCCAACAGAAGGAGCCATTAATCAGCAGATTAATGGAAGGAAGGATCTACTTATATACAACACATACAGCCTGAGACTAGATGATCATCTGCTAGGGTGGATAAATTTATTTTAAGCGCTACAAGCCCCACAAACCGTTGACTCACACTGCAATTAAATTAAAAGCAGGTAGTTAAGTTCAATGTTGAAAACCCCAAAATACTTTGTCGCATTTTAGTGTATGAGCCCGCTGGAGCTCTGCGTTATATTAGCAGTCTCTGGACCAGGAGTTGAGAGTTCGCTTTATCAGTCGTGGGATACACCCTCTGTATCCACAAACACAATTTTCCTCCACGTTTCTGTGATGCCTCTGGCTAGTCCAGCATGCGGTCCAGTGTTTGCTAGTAAATTAGAATTGCTGCTCGTCCACAGAGACTTGTGACACCACGGTCTGGCCGGTGCCCTGAGTCACTAATTAAAAACACACATATTTATTGCTTCGTATGTTTTTTACTACAACATGAGCACTTCACAGAGTAGCCTGGGGTTTGTTAGTGCTCGCAATAAATGAGAAAATAAAGTTTCTTTATCTAGGACTTGGGTTCAAAGTGGTAATGTGATGGTATTTCCCTAAAAACGAAGATCTGTCAAAATTATCATTTTGGTGGAACATCCACAGTTAATACAGTGCATTAATAATTTTGAAAATCAGGTGGATTGGCCACTTCATTAGGAACAACAAGGAAAAGTTATTTTATGTATTTAAAGAAGGGTTACATGCTTTGGTAGTTGACGAGAAAAACAAATATATTGGAACAGCATCTAATTTGATCAGTCCGATAATTGAAGGGACCCCTTACGTTCTGTTATATTTTAATTTTAACAAAGAATATACTTATATACATTTCTGAAACATGCTAATAATGCCAGTAGTCACTCGGAAAAAAAGTTATATATATTTTTTATATTCTTATGTTCTGTTTTATTTTCATTTTAACCAAGAATATACTTATATAATGCCAGTAGTCACACAAAAAAAAGTTATATTTTCTGTCAACTGTGTTGTACACAAGTTCACAGTTACAATGAAATTTAATTGAACGTGAGAGTGAGTTTTGTCATTCTGAAGCCTTTTATGCAACTTTAACAACCTTGAAGGCATGGAGTAGCCTAGTCTCTTTTATTCGCTCGCTTGTTTTGGTATATTCAGACCATGTCTTTGACGTTTTAAAAATGTATGTTGAAGTTGATGACACTTCAGTAGAGTGCTGGAGAAATACAAATCAGATTATATTTTACTGTTGCTTTAATGCTCATGCACCAGCGCCAAATAGTCTTTTCCCACATATCCTGACAAAAATGTCGATCTGACGTTTCACCCCCGTCTTCTGTAACAGTTTCTTCCGAATGCAGACGTTTCTATCCAATTTGCAAGCTCTGTCTCATGTCTTTCAGTTGACATGTGTCGCTTGTTTTTGTTTCTCTGCCTCCAGTTCTCCTCAGTCCACTGTCAGGAGGCGCCCAGACCGAGATGAAGAAGGTAGTCGGGGACAACGCCACCTTACCTTGCCACCACCAGTTCCAATCTTCTGGCTCAATTGACATTGAGTGGCTCCTGCAAAAACCAAACTCCAAACAGAAAGTGGTGAGAACACAGAGTATTCACTATCCTTTCCTTTTCTCAAAACAATCACAGACTTTTTAATGATGAAACATGGATTCAAGATAATAGTCTTAGACATATTAATAATGGTTTGACAGGCATTTAATTCAAAATAGCTGTCGTGAAAGGGCAGACGATAAGTTTATGGTCCTTGTCACTGTAAAATGTCTTTGATGAGTGTCTTTGACAGATTCTGCAGACACAAGAAAGAATGTTTGGATAGATAAAAACATAAAAACTCATAGGGCTAATATAATTTTATTGTAAATGACCATAAATTACATGATAGACAATTTGATACATTGTTTCAGATTTGGATTTATTTATTCAGATATTGTTTCTATTTACTGGAATTCTTGTTATAAATATTTTGGCACAAGAAATTAAACATTTAGAATTTAGCACTCCAGAAATTATTGAGTACAGTACTCCACCAACTTATTATCACTGTGTTTATAGATAATTGATATCCGGTCTCCTTCCACATTCATGCATGGTAGTATAAGTGAAGATTCTAAATTGTCCGTAGGTGTGAGTATGAGGGTGAATGGTTGTTTGTGTATGTGTGCCCTGTGTTTGGCTGGCAAGCAGTTCAGGGTACACCCCCCCACCCTCCACCTCTCACCCACAATCAGATGGAAAAGGCTCCAGCACACCTGCAACCATAGCGGATATAAGCGGTGCAGATAATAGATGCAGAAATCTCTCTGTGCTGGGAGAAATCACACGGCTGCTAAATATAGGTTGTTGCTTTTTTACAAAATGAATCCGAAAATGCGAATAACAGTCTTTACTGTTATTGTGTTGTTTTGTTAGTTTTGCAGAAGACTGGTCTCAGTAGAAGTACTCAGTGCCTTTAAACACATATTGCGACAGGCAGAAGCAATATATTTTTAGAAGTATGGAACAATTTGCAGTCCTGAACCTAGAAAGAGAGCTCTAAAACAGCAAATGGAATTATTATAACAGTATTACAACGTTATAGATTCATATTGAGACAACAAAGATATTACGTGAAGGTCGACTATAAATGGCTTCAGAACAAGCTTGATTTAATTTCTAGTGGGATTTCGAAGCACTTTTGTTTATGCTTCGGGCCAAATATCAACAGTGCTCGTGTTGCTGAATTCTCAGGCAAGTGACATTGTGACCCTTGTTAGTTCCTACGAACATATCATAATGGAATCATAATGGATGTGCTGGGATTCACTCGCTGTCTCTAGGCAGTACTATCATCGACATTATTTATTCTGTGTTCCTTCTTACAGTGAATCATTCTTCTTGCACGCATCTTGATATGTCGCTAACATTTTAAACGGAATTTACTTGGGGCATTGATGGTTTGTGTGAATTCCTGGAATATCCAAAATGTCACGGCAAAAGTAAACTTGTAGACCACCTTGAGGTTTACAAGTCCATAAGAATGATTTAAATTTAACTGATCATTGTATTCAGACGGAACTATTTTTTCAAGTAAATATATAATTTTTTCATTCATTTTCCTAACTTCTTATTAAAAATAATGAATTACTAACTTTTAGAAAGAAACTTTGAACTCAAAGTATCATCATTATCTAATTGGAAATCTGGTGTGTTTTGCTTCTTCTGCTTGTTTGCTTTCTTTACTTTTTGTGCTGACGCAATGATGATGGCAAAAAAGTAAGAGTAAACTGAGAATTTGAAATGGCACTTAATGCACCATAGCAAAGTATGTGACTGCTCAATGCAACATGAGCATATAGTAGAATTGATCAAATTAATTGTACTGTTCTGGTTTTTACGTAAATATATATAATATATAATACTAACTAATTTGCAGGCTACACTTTGTATCAAACACCACTAGGTGATGTTGCCTGTCCATTTTGTGTCTGTCAGGCTTCAAGGTGAGTAGTTTGACTTCACCCGTCTTTTTTTTTACTTTTGTATATCTTAATAATGCCAACAGTTTGACTGTAGAAGAAATGAATTCACTGTCACTCTGCACTGTGAATAATTGTTTTCTTGTGATGTCAACAAGCATGACAAAACGGAATGTCTTCCACTGTACCTTGCCAAAAAAGTTTTTTTTTCAAAACTAATGTAAAAGAAAAATAATTAATACCCTAGGGGCTTATGTCTTTCAAGCTTCTACAATGACGTAGTGGTTTGTTTTACCTTGGAGAACTTGAGCAGTTGTGGGTTAACCCAAAATGAACACATTAGTGTGCAAAATCTCTCTGGCTGTAGAATGGACGAATTGAATTCTTTTTTACTTATATTTATATTTACATTTATAGTCCATTAGGAAGTCGTTTGTTTGTGTCCTGATGCGTTAGCACATGGAAGTGCAACACAGCGAGAAAGAAAAGAGCAAGAAGAGGCCAGGAAGGAGGAAACAAGTCGTCGAATTAAAGCGTCTGTCTGAAGCTTTAATGATTCAAGGCGGAGAGGGGGGGGGGGGGGGGGGGGGGTGCCACATTGCGATGAATATTTAACGGGAAGATAACATTGAAGGCACCATTAATTAAAATCAAACATCTGAAAATTTGATTAGGTTGAAGAGTCTGTGCCTGTAGCCGAATGAATAAATCATTCTTTTGTACTGTCAGAGAGAGAAAGTGCATTCTGCAACATTTAGCCGCTTTTAGTTATTTTGCAGGTTCCATTTGCTCAGATCACCAAGGGGGCAGACCACAAGTTCAAGGTCAGGCTTTCAATCAATAAAACACATTCATCTATTAGGTACAGTTGCATAATCAAACAGCAAATGCAAGAGCTGGATTAGTCTATTTTAATTTGTTGTCAGGGTTGTAGTTTGCACTGCATGTATCTACATAATATTGATAAATGTTCTTACCATAATGTAATGCAGTACTGAAAACCACAATGACAATAGGAAAAGAAATTATTTTTTTTCAAGAATACTGATAATCACTGCACACATTAATATTTTGTAAAGAGAAATTTGTACAAATGTACGTAAAAAAGTGTCTGCTGGCTGTCATAGTTAAAACAACAACATAACAATACTGACATTTTAAAATCTGCGATTTAACCTACAAAAGGGCCAAAAAAAAATGATTTGACTTATAAAAATACCTAGCAGTCATCAAATGTATTTCAACTTAAAATTATAATTTACATTCTGAGATGTATATAGTATAAGGTGTGGCGGTACGATGACGCACTGGTCAGCAGGTCCGCATCACAGTTCAAAGTCGCGGGATTTCATTCTGGATCCGGCCTTCCTGTGTGGGGTTTGCATGTTCATCCCGTGCCTGCGTAAGTTTCCTCTGGGTGCTACAGTTTCCTATATATACGTACTATTAGAGTATGCAGAATATTATGTCAAAGCATGCAGAATATTAAAAGAAAAACTTAAATCATATTTACAAAAATCCTCCTGTCTGTAGTATATTGTTATAATATATTGAGGATTTTTGGGGGGTTTTTTTTGCATTAGACACAAACAAGTTTGAAATGCAGCATTAATTATTTCATGACAAAAAAAAGTTTCTGTATGTAAAAAAAATCCCAGTAAATGTGTCCTTCAAACGCCTGCAAAGGAAATAAACCTCCACGTCAGCAATTTGTCATCACAGCTTTAAAACAACAGCCTGTAGCCATTTTGTACAAATTCCCTTGATTAGCACTCTCACTCTCTATAGTATGCATCTTTACATCTGTGCACAAAGACAATGAATTATTTTCAGATGCCTGTGAGCAGTAAATGCGCAGAAGCCATATAATAAACAAGAGGTATACGCTTAATGGTAGTTGTGTAGTCGGCTAAATGTTGTTTCTGTAGAACGCTGGAACGTGCAGTAATCTTTCATTTGCATTCAGGGTCAGATTTTTTTTTATTGTGTGCGTTTTTTTACATATTTGGTGCATGCAAGCAGCCAGTCGTTGTTGTAACTTTAAGTTGCTCATCATACATTTATTGATTTGCAGGATTGGAATTTATGTGATTTTATTTTGACACACCGGAAGTGTTTTATTTCGAAGGTGTTTTTGCGGAAATAGTTTGCATTCCAACTTGTCTATTGTTATCTGAGAACAGCGTGTCTTCCTTTTCGTTCTATACAATAAAAAGAACAGAAAACGTACATAAAAGATTTTAGAGCCTCCGTCATCATTGAAGAAGCCGTCACTACGTAACATTTTGGTGCCGAAACCCGGGAAGTAAGAAATTAACCTGTGCGTCGAACGAAGTGAACAGCTAACGGCTCTGTAGAGTAGTAGCCGTGATGACGGAGGGAATGGAGCGATTGAAGAGGAAGCGAGCGACTGTCCGCGCCGCTACAACGAAGCTGTTTACCCGTCTCGAAGAGGAGATGGGAAAGGAAATACCAGATACTAACAAGCTGCGTGAGCTAATGGCAGTTTTATCATCGAAAGAGGAATGTTTACTGGACTTGGACAAGGGCATAGAAAATGAAACGCCCACAGACGATCTGGACACTGAGATTGCAAACACGATGGATTACATGGACCGGGTTCTCACGTGGAAAGTCCGCGGCACCTCCTTCATCGGGTCGCAGGAGAACATCAGAGATGTCCCGAGGATGCGTGTTAGCGATGTAAGCACGGGCTCATTTGCGTCACACTCCAGACAGACTGTTAAACTTCCGAAGCTCATGATAGACAAGTACGATGGTGAAATAAGCCAATGGCAGGAATTTTGGTCACAGTATGAAACAGCTATTCACAAGAATGATGCACTATGCAAGACAGAGAAATTTACCTATCTCAGATCCTACCTGACTGGAGCAGCTGCAAGAACTATTGCAGGGCTCACAATAACAGAAGCTAACTATGATGCTGCAATAGAGCTACTCCAAAGCCGTTTTGGGAGAAAGGACATTGTTATAAGTGCCCACATGTCCAAATTACTGAACTTGACACCTGTTAGAAAATCCTCTGATGTTGCTGCTCTGAGACATTTATATGATGAATGTGAGATCCAGATACGCAGCTTGGAGTCTCTGGGAGTGCAGAGTGACACCTACGGCTGCTTGCTTTGTCCAGTGCTTTTACAGCTTGTACCAGAGGACATTGCACTTGCCTACACTCGCCAACCAAACTCCACCAACGACTGGAAGGTACAAGAGTTGATTCAGTTTCTGCAAAATGAGGTGCAAAGCAGAGAACGGGCGCTTCAGCTGACAAGACCTGGCCAAAGCTCCAAAGACTCTAGCCCACAACACAAACATGTGGGCAAGTCATCCTACGCCGACAAACCCAGAAAGTGGAGCATTCCGTCAGCAACCGCTTTGCATACAGCCAACACCGTGCCCCGGACCTGCATGTATTGTGACAGTAGCGAACACAAGCCAGAGAACTGTCCTGAATATACTGTAAGTGCACGTAAGGATAAGCTGAAAAAACTTGGACGGTGTTATGTCTGTTTAGGCCCAAAACACATCGCAAAATACTGCAGAGTGAAAGTTTTGTGTAGCCTATGCAACCGTAAACACCACTTGTCAGTGTGTGAGCAGACTGAATCCAAGACCGATATTGATACTACCAAAGGTAATGAAAATACAGAAGCTGTGTTGTCTTCAGTGGCAAGTCCTGTAAAGGTCAAGACAAATACTCAAAATACTGTACTGCTTCAGACTGTTAAAACATGGACTGTAGGGCCAAAAGAGAGAAAGATAACTCGTTGTCTGTTAGATGGAGGCAGTCAGCGTAGTTTCATTCACAGAAGTGTCGTCAGAGCTCTGGGACTGCCAGTTATAAGACAAGAGACACTAACCCTCCATGTCTTCGGTTCCACTACTCCAGTAACGGAGAAACGTAATGTTGTAAAGGTTGGGCTAGAGAATATGTGGAACACTGAACGGAGACTTGAGATTGAAGCTGTAGAGACTGCTCAGGTGTGTACTGCGGTGATAAAGGTTCCGAGTGAGCCCATTCAAGAAGAAATAAAGAAAAGAGGATTGCAACTTGCAGACTTCCTTTTAGAGGGCGCAAACGACCAAGAGTTGCAAGTGTTAATAGGAGCAGACTACTACTGGCAAGCAGTTACTGGTAAGGTCCAAAGAGTCACAAATAAACTGGTGGCGGTTGAAAGCATTTTTGGATGGGCTTTACAGGGACCAGTGACTACCTCCAGTGTTACAGATGCCACTTGCATGCACATTAGTTTGTCTGAAGACACCCAGATCTCAAAGCAGTTGCATGCATTCTGGGAAGTGGAGTCCTTGGGCATTATAGACAAACCTGCAGAAAGCCCAGAGGACACAGATGTCCGACAAAACTTTGAACAGACAACAACATTTGACAATGGACGCTACCAGGTTGAGTTACCGTGGCGATCTGACAAAGACCGACTTCCAGATAACTTCAGGGTAGCTACGAGACGCTTTGAGAGTCTTAAGAGAAAACTGAAAATGGATGCAACCTTGTATTCTAGGTACAACAATGTAATACAAGACTATCTAGAGCAAGGGATCTGTGAAGAGGTTGACAAGGAGAAGGTAGATAACAAAGAGACTGTAAAATATTACATGCCACATCACGCTGTTTTGCGAGAGGACAAGTCCACGACAAAACTTAGAGTGGTATTTGATGCTTCCTCACATGACAAAGACAGCCCTTCTCTTAATGACTGTTTGCACACTGGGCCTAACCTAAACCCAAACCTGCTGGATGTGCTCATCAAGTTCAGATTATATGAGATAGCCTTCACTGCAGACATAACCAAGGCTTTTCTTCAGATTTCTCTTGCGGAAAAGGATAAGGATGCTGTTAGGTTCCTGTGGATGCACGGACCTCCAACCAAGGACTGCAAAGACGAAGTTCGCATCCTGAGAATGAACAGAGTTGTTTTTGGCGTGTCTCCCAGCCCATTCCTGCTTGCTGCCACCATTAGAAAACATCTCCAAGCGTTTGAAGCAGAGCAATCAAAGGCAGTACAAACAATCAGTGACTGTCTGTATGTGGATGATTTTATTTCAAGCGCACCCACTGTACAGGAAGCTCTATATGTGACAACTGCAGCAAAGGACATTCTTTCTCAGGCAGGCATGAATCTTTGCAAATGGGTCACCAACTCACCTGATTTGAGTGCTATGTGGAAGGAGACTGGAGCAGAGTTCACTGGAGATGCAGAGTCCTGTGGAAATGTGCTCAAAGTGCTAGGTCTTGTTTGGAGACCTGAGAAGGATGATTTTGTTTTTGATCAAAGAGGACTAATGGACATTTTGAAAAACAGGCAAGACCCAAAGAGAGGCGTCCTACAGACATCAGCCCGTATATTTGACCCCATCGGGTTTCTCACTCCATTTACTGTCAGAGTTAAGTGCCTTTTTCAAGAAATGTGGGAGAGAGGGCTCAGTTGGGATGAACCATTGCCGGATGATCTTACTGAGAAATGGGAACAGTGGTGTTCAGAGCTACCACTTCTCCACCTGTTGGCTGTTCCCAGGTGGTACCATATTGAGAAACACCAAGAGTCACACACTGTAAAGCTGTACGTTTATTGTGATGCAAGTGAAAAGGCTTACAGTGCCGTGGCATATCTACATGGACGAAACAAACAAGGAGAAACTGTTACCAGTTTTGTGGCTTCTAAGTCACGAGTTGCACCACTGAAGAAAATGACACTGCCTCGTTTGGAGCTGATGGGTGCACTTATTGGAGCAAGACTGGGACACAGTCTTCTCAATCCGCTGAACATGGAGAAGAACCAGCTCAACATGAAGACTGACTCAATGATCGCTCTTCACTGGATCCGCAGCCCAGCTCAGCGATGGAAGCCGTTTGTCGCCAACAGAGTGACTGAAATACAAGAGCTCACTAACCCGGAGTCGTGGTCCCACTGTGCTGGCAAAATGAATCCAGCTGACTTGCCAACACGAGGTCAGCATGCAAAGAGCCTCATTGAGAGCCAGCTGTGGTGGAGTGGACCCACTTCACTGCATGCAGCTGACACAACCCAGGACATTGACAATGACCACGTGGTAAATGAGGTGAACACTGAACTGAAATCTAAGCATCAAGCTGTTGTCCAACTCACCAGTGCTGAACAGACTGAAACTTTGTTAAACTTAGAGAAGTACAGCAGGCTCAAAACTGTGTTAAGAATCACTGCATGGGTAAAACGATTTGTTACCAACCTAAGGTCCAGTCAGAAGGTTCAGGGAGCATTAACTGCAGAAGAGCTAATTGCAGCTGAAACCCACTGGGTAAAAGTTACACAAGAGAGATGTTTTAGCTCTGAAATATCCCAGCTAAGGTTAAAACAGAATGTGAAGGGAGAATCTAAACTCCGAGACTTGAGACCATTCCTAGATGAAAACGGTCTACTTAGTGTTGGAGGTAGACTACAGAACTCGGATATTAGTTTCAGAGAGCAGCATCCCTGGATACTCCCAACAAATCACAAGTTTTCAGAGTTGTTGGTTCTATCATGCCATGAAAGAGTGATGCATTCTGGTGTCCGAGACACATTGATTCAACTAAGAGAACATTACTGGATTTTGAGAGGAAGGCAGCTGGTTAAACGTCTCATTTCAGGCTGTTGCATTTGCCGAAAACTAAAGGTTACAGCAGCACAACAGATCACTGCTCCTTTGCCGCGAGACAGAGTTACTGAGTCACCTCCTTTTGAAGTCACTGGTGTAGATTTTGCAGGACCTTTGTATGTAAAAATTAAAGGGCATCAGCCTGCAAAGGCATACACTGCACTATTTACATGTGCAGTAACAAGAGCAGTACATTTAGAGTTAGTTTCGGATCAGACCACAGAAAATTTCCTATTAGCTTTAAAACGATTCATAGCAAGACGAGGGCTATGCAGGATCATTTATTCTGATAATGCTAAAACATTCAAAAGAGCGGACAAAGATTTGAAAGAGTTATGGAACACTATGAAGGAGTCAGAGCTCAGAGATTTCTTTGCAAACAAAGGAATCACTTGGAAGTTCATAGCTGAGCGAGCTGCTTGGTGGGGGGGCTTTTGGGAAAGGCTGGTGAGATCTACGAAAACTTGCTTGAAGAGGGTACTAGGGAAAGCATCCCTGAACTTTGAAGAGCTCACAACTGTACTTTCTGAGGTTGAAGCAGTGTTGAATTCTAGGCCTCTGTCCTATGTACATAGTGATGCTTTCGAACCCCAGCCACTTACTCCTTCACACTTCCTGGTTGGTAAACGCCTGACTTCCTTGCCACCAAAGACTGTTTCTGTACCAGCCCATGTGAGTACTGCCAATCGAGAGGAGCTCGGTAAAAGGTGGAAATATCGGCAGAGACTTTTGACCAGCTTTTGGAACAGCTGGCGCAGAGACTATTTGATGAACTTAAGATCAGCTCACAAGGTGGACACTCCTACCCCAACAACCCTTAAAGTAGGAGATGTGGTTTTGATTGGAGAGGATAAGATACCCAGACAGATTTGGAAAATGGGAAGAATTGTTGATGTTTTTCCAGGCAGAGATGGTCTTGTACGTTCATGCAATGTTCGCACTTCAACAGGCAGTTTATTAAGAAGACCTGTTCAGTTATTGTATCCCTTAGAAGTGTGTTAAAGATTAGCCCAAATTTATGAACATTTGTTCATCGGGCGGGAGGATGTTGTAACTTTAAGTTGCTCATCATACATTTATTGATTTGCAGGATTGGAATTTATGTGATTTTATTTTGACACACCGGAAGTGTTTTATTTCGAAGGTGTTTTTGCGGAAATAGTTTGCATTCCAACTTGTCTATTGTTATCTGAGAACAGCGTGTCTTCCTTTTCGTTCTATACAATAAAAAGAACAGAAAACGTACATAAAAGATTTTAGAGCCTCCGTCATCATTGAAGAAGCCGTCACTACGTAACAGTCGTCACCTGTGGTCACGGCAGGTGGCACCTGTTTGGTCGCCAGTGATGCGCTGTGGCACCGCCACTTAGTGGGTCCCATCTGCAGGCTCTCACTCGCCCTGAGTAATAGGCCACTGTGACAGCTGTGTTTGTGTTTGCGAGCATGTATATAGCCAGAACCACAGACTGATATACAGAAGATAGAGATGCAGATAGAGAGAGATACAGAGAAAGAAATCATCTTTTCTTTTCTTTCAACTCTCAACTGTTCAACTGGTAAATAAGATAAGAACAACACTTTGACCCGTAATAACGTTTTGGTCATTGCACTGAATGGCCTGCACCCTATTTTTGCCGCACTTGTTGTAATAACAATAAATCTGAATCTGAAATTAAAATGAGGAAACTCCATCTGTATGGTTGGAGGCCCAATGGTTGGGAACCACTTAGCTTAATTTGCTTGTGAGGGCTTCAGCATAGTTCACTAACCAACATTAATGAAATGTTGCTCTTCAATATTTCTAGATCATTACGTTCTTCGGCGGCCACGTGTACACCAACGAGGTGACAGGCCCAGATGCCAGCCGCCTGTCCTTTGCTGGGGAGTACCTGGGGGGTGACGCCTCCCTGCTGATCAGTGACCTGCTCCTGACTGACTCCGGGGAGTACTACTGCAAGGTCAAGACTGGAGGGAAGTACCACTGGAGCCAAGTCAACCTCATTGTGCTGGGTAAGGGTCAACACACACAAACACACACACACGAGCGCACGTAGGCACACACGTGCCCAATCACTGATCCTCATGTACACAATCAGATACCTCGTGAATGGGTCATTAGCCTGTACACATTTCCTCTGTCATGCTGACTGATCTAATGATTCAATTTGATTCAGACTGACTGATTGGATTCTTCTTTTAGTTTGTTGATGAGGTGAGATGAGAAACATGCAACTAATTTATGAGTTTGAGTGTCAACAAATCTAACTTTGCAGTACATGCATGTGCGTCTTTTTGAGGAAAATGTTCCCTTATGTTTAAGGTGAATGCCTATAATTACAACTGTCTTCCCCTAAACCCTGTATAAGCTTCTTAGGGAAATTATTTACCCAAATTATGTTTGGTGGAGCTTGTTTTGGCCTTCTAATCCTCAGCAAATTCATTGTTGGTTATTTCATCCCTGCTTTTTTTCATTCTTTTTATTTTCCTCGTTCATCCAACAAGAATTAGAGTGAGCTCAGTGTGAATGTTCATCCTTGCCTGCTCGTAGCTAAACAATTCTGAAGGACAAACTGCAAAAAGGCCTAGCGTCCTAATACTCAAGCCAGACACAAAGTCCATCGGGAAGAGTGAGATCATCTCAGTGACGAAAAAGCGGGCGATTTATTAAAACATCATGGGAGATTAGTTCGGCCCGCGGTTATTGGTTTTCTAATAGAACAGTCTGTTAATCCTCTCACTCTCATCTCTCTTCCATAAAAACATTTCAGTGAGTTAGTGCCTTCGTTTGTACAAATTGCCCTCAGCTTTCGCGGTGACACTTTCGATTTTGAGAGAGACGGACATTTGCATTTCGCACCCCAAGATAATAGCCTGGTGCCAGGCAGGTTGTTTAGTATGTGCCTGCCTCCTGTGAGTTGTGAGTGCTTGTTTTTATGACCCAGTTTCCAAAAGCATTCCTTATTGTGGGTTTAAATACATAGGTTTAAATCTGGGTGCATGCATGTATAGTATGTTGAAACAGGTACATATTTGCGCCTTTGTGGGAGTGAACACAGCGGATTTACTTCCTGGCCATGGAAAGTGGCTCCTTCCATTCCATTAAAATTCAACGCAACAGAGTTGCACTGTCTACATGGCGGAAGCATATGTTTATAAAAGTATGTTTGTAAGAAACTGTAAACTGATAGTAAACTCTAAACTGGAACTGTGGATGATGTAAAGTTACAAGTGTAACGTTATACATTTCAAAAGTCAACTGTAATTCCTAATTTTCTCTGAGTAATATAGCAGTGTAATAATAGAATATAACAGCAATTGAAGACACTTTGTAATTATATTACATAATCCCATGTAAATGTAAATCGTTGCTCTCCAGCCCTGTTAGGTGTATGACATCATTCGCCCCAAATCAGCTCACCCTCAACCTTTTGGATCGATGAACTAAATTTCCTGTACGTGTTTATGTGAGTGTGAATGTTCGTCTATTTCTATACTGTATTGACCAGGTTGTAGTCCGAACAACGAGAAACTACTATTATTATAGATGCGGTTAGAGCTTTATTTTTTGAATCACTCTGAAATAATTTCAATCTAATGTAAAGAAATCCATATAAGATGAGTCAATGTACAAGCTACCTCACAACAGTGAGGCTTTAGCAACATGCTGCAGCTCTGCAGACAATCAGCGCCAGCCAAATGGCACAAAAGCCGACACTGCGAATATGACAAAATAGAAAAGAGCTGTTTAAAAATAGCTTGCCACTGATCTAAAAATACCCTGCTGGGATGGAAGCCAAGCTATTTTTGTTTTTTCATAGCTCAGCAAAGCCGTCCGGTGTGTTTAAAGACAGAGGCAATGTATGTTTCAACAGCATCCAGCACTTCTCTTCTGTGTTCTCTGTGTTGAGCTACTGGACTGAAATCTTTCAGCTTTGGCAAGAACAAAACAAAAAAAATTGAAAATACAAGACTCACAGCCATCTTAGCACTTACATTAAACGAGTCTCGATAGACTGTATAAACTCTCTGCAGTCTCAAACTGAGACTCATAATCTATGGCTGTATATTGACAGTATCAAACTGTTTGCCACCTTTATTTTCATCCATTCAATGCATGTATTTATGGGTTTTGTGCGAATGGAAAAAAACAGAGCTTAAGCGATGACCGATGGGGTAACCGCAAGCATTCTGATCAGCTCACAAGGCAGCCTGGGAAATGGGTCGGTGCTGGGTCACTGCAATGAGCAAAATATGCCCACTCCTAAAGTGTTTCACTTAAAGGTTCTGCAAGCTTTTTTTTGTTTTCCAGTGATGGACACATTGGACCGTAGTATTGATGCTCACAGTGAAATATAAAATAATCAATGAACGAACAAATAAATAAATAGAAATAAATAAATAGATAAATTAATAAATAAATATGTCTCCATCTTACTACATCTGAACCGTGTTTGTCATACCAATGAATTATTCCTTTGCTATTTTCATAGTGAAACCCTCAAAACCCAGATGTTGGATGGATGGCGATCTCCTGGAAGGTAGTGACGTCAAACTGAGCTGCAAGTCCAGCGACGGTTCTGACCCCATCAACTACAAGTGGGAGCGAGTGCTAGACAAAGGCAAGAGCCTGGGCAAACTGCCAAACCTGGCACTGATAGGTAAGAAAAACAATGAACGTTTGACCCCACTAAAAATGTCAACAGAGATGTGCTATAAGGATTCATTTTCATAACAGCACTTTCCGCTGCCTCCGTTTATTCTCTCAAATCGTTTTTTTTACCCTTGCCACTTTTCTCCATTTTATGTCCACCTCCTGTTGCCATCAAGACACGCATAATAATTAAGTAGTGCTGATCTCAGGTTGATTGATCACGGGTTGATTTTGATTGTCACAATCAGGCCACTGATTCTGCATGACTTACATAGTTTGCACTACTCCTACCCCTACTTGACAGCAAAAAATAGCTGCGCTTCAAATTAAGCGTAGAGTAGTACTAGCATTTTTTTTCAAAGGATGATTGCCACTTGTAATCCTCAGTATTCAGATATACATGAGGATTGATCTTAATCAGATGAAGATATCTATGACACTGATATGATAGCTCATAGTCTAAGTGAATTATACATAAAAGCATACACAGTTGAAACAAGCTAATGTCACATACTGCACATTCTGCTATTCATCCTGAAACATAATCAAAGAGCATAGTATGTGCCTCTCATTAGCGACACAAATATTTTACTGCATAAACCCAAGTGAACAGTTACTTGGTGATCGTACCGTCTGTCGATCAGCTCTTTTTCCCTGGACTCTATGAATCATATATAGATTTTTCTTGAAACTCCTAGAAGTAGTCATCTATATTATAGTGATGCAAAAACTTTATTGATTGGGATTAAAGACTGTGAGACAAGCCTTTTAAACCATTTCAGTGCACACACTTACTTGATCATGACTAAACCACTCTGTAAAATGGATGTACCATTCTGCTGTCCAGATCTGAAGAACCCTGAACTGGTGACCCTAAGGAACCTCACCATGGATAGCACAGGTGTCTACAGGTGTACAGCCAGCAATGACGTTGGCGAGGAGAATTGCACCGTTGAGGTCACAATGCAGCGTGAGTGTTTCGGGAAGGGGGAGGCTTTGACTGGCAAGTCATTGCGGCATTTAGCTCACCTCCACCTGCCACACTGACTGATGGCTATTGTTTCAAACTGCAGATGGAAATACATTTATTTCTGCCTCTCTGCTTTCACACGGCCATTAAACTTCCCCAATGCACAAAAGCAGGAACACAGGGGACCGCATTGAACGTACTACTGGTGGTTACTGGTCACCACCTGTGCTCCATCTTTAATGTTTCTCTGTCAGATGAATACATTTGCAGAGAGGCCGGGCGGTCGGGGTTACGTGTAAACAAATGGAGAGCTTGATCTGCACAAGCGAGGTGATTTCCATAGTGGTAGTAAATTGAATTTAGGGGTGCATGGCATGGTGGAATTGCCGTTGTATAATGCTGTGCACTTCTACACCACTGGGGATGGGTGCTATAAATGAGCAATTCCGGTAGATGTGCAGTTGTACCTAATGTGACTGATGGAATGTGTTGTGTGTTTGCAGATGTGAGGGATATGGGCATGGTGGCTGGCGCAGTGGTGGGAATTTCCCTGGGTGTGCTCATCGTTATATTAATTATCTGGCTTGTCTTCCGAACAAAAGAGAAAAAGAAGTATGAGGAAGAGGAGACCCCAAATGAGATAAGGTTTGTCCTTTCTCCTTTTCCCAATGAGTTTTCCCTTTCTTTGTGTTTGTGTTCTAACAGACATGTGCAATAGGGCCGTTTTATAACAGCAATGGGGACGTACTGTATTTCCTCTTTACTCTAATCAGTTAAATTCTGAAATTAATTGCGGGACGTGTCACACCTATTTATTTCCCTGCAGTCACTATCCTAGCTCATGCAGTACTATCTTGTGTTGCCGTTATTATCGCAAAACAAAAGCAGACATTGTATCTGTAAAGTTGACATTTACATTGAAGTGAAAGTGCTGCTGTATGCAGTGGAGACAATTCTAGGGCCTACTAAGGGTTTACCCAAAGGATTGAGATGTGTGGAAAATAAAATAACACAACTGCGAAGTGTAGGGTTAGGGTTAGAGAAACATACCGTCATAATATGCAAAGATATGTCATTATTATCGTTGTAATGTCATGTGATATAATCGTCTTATGTTCCGTGATATTTTAATTAATATTTATTTACTTGCGAGCAAAATGCTATAAATTGTAGTATCTATATTGTGCACACATAGAACAAATTTGTCTTATAGACACCATCGAGCAACCTGAAGCGTATTAAAGTGAAACATTACAATACATAATAAATTATTTGTAGTAAGTAAATAAACGCTTTATATGAAGAAGTATAGCGATTGTATTTGTTATGCTATATGAATCTTGCTCTTTATTGTCAATGGAGTTGTTGGAGATGTGTGCGCCTGTGGGCACCAAGTGACACTAAAGAAGAAAAACAAAATGTAAAAACACTTTTTTGTGTGTGACTGATTTGCATCGGTGTAGGTGCTCATTCATGAATGTAACAATGAATAATGTAACACGTTAGAGGGCCAGCTCTCAGTAAATAATGCAGACGGGATGAAGCGTTTTCTATTTGTATGCCTTGTGACAAGTGGCAATGTGCTTAAAGCAGACCACAACCACTTTGGGTGTAAGGTTTATGACAAACCACACCCATTACTTTTGCTTTATTGATATATTTTTCAGCTTCTTAGATTCTTTTAAGAAATAGGTTTTTACACGAGAGGTCTTTGACTCTCTGTGGAAAGCCGACACTAATCCTTCATAAGCAGCTGCTCGAATGAGCTTCACAATGCGCAAAAATGCTGACGTGATGACAGTGCCTGATAAACATGACACCACTTACTGTGGCCAGGCAGGCACATGCTGAGAAATAAATAAAGGAGACCCTCACTTTCCATTGTAGTTGTTTTTTTAAGTGTGTCTTGCTCTGACTAATGCCTGTGCATGTACGTACATACAATATATTTTGACACCAGTGAATATTCTTCATGTGACCGTGTGTTTGTCTAGAGAGGATGCAGAGGCTCCCAAAGCAAAACTGGTGAAGCCCAACTCCCTGTCTTCATCCCGCTCCGGCAGCTCACGTTCCGGTGCCTCCTCTACCCAGTCGATGGTGCACAACAGCGCCCAGCGCGGCCACCGCCCCCGCCCACCTGCAGTTGCAGCGCTGAAGGAAAACGGACAACCTCCGGGCTTTCCCCAGTCCCCTCCGGCCTACACCACAGTGGTGCCGTCCAAGAACCCCGCGCCCCCTACTCCTCCCAAATTCAACTCCAGGAATACATCTGGTCCGACACCCCCGACCCTCATGGTCCCCGCCCAGACCAAGGCCTTTCAGACTGTGTAGGACTGAAGGTTAACTACTTCCCCCAGCCATGCCAGACTCCCCATCCTTAACCCTCAACCTTGCACCCCGTTCCCAAAGGCTAAGACTCTTGTATAAACAAAGAAATGCAACTAGTTAAAAGGATGTAATTAAAAATTCAATACTATAAGTCCAAAAGTACTTCTAATGAATGCATACTTAAAGGGGAAATATGAAATGCTTGTCCCCTACTCAATTACACAAAAGAAAAAAAACAAGATCAGAGACAAGACACTGTTTGTGTCTTATGACTCAAGGAAGGAAGGAAGCACTGTGTGTGGCAAACGGAAAGGACCCCCTTGCCGAGTATTTATCTAATCAAAACTTTAGGCATGTAACAAAGCAAAGGGGTAAAACGCTGAGGAAACATTCAAAGCTGAGTGATAGTAAAAGTAGCCCCCGCCTACCATGAGATGTTCAAGATGGAGACTGCAGATATTTTCTTCTCCAGCAGGAGGATGATATCATCTTCTAGCATCAGATCCAAAACCACAGACCCCATTTGCCACCTGTGGGTTGACCCAGTTGTGCCCATTTGTGCGGACAGGCACAGTATTTCAGTGTGTCTGTGTGTGCGTGTGTATTTGTGTGTGCATCATCAACCTCTCTCATGAGAAACTCACGAGGAACTTACTTAGATTCACTCAGCTGACTGAACAGCCAATCTGCTTTACCACCAGCAGGGCAAACTTCAGGTATAAGGATGTAGCACTCACAGTGGAGTTATATCAATGGGATCGTCACCTTTTCTCTGGTATTGGATACCTTTACGTCTATTTAATACATGTACTAGGCCTATAAACAGACCATGTTTTTATTATAGGGAATAAGCTTCGATTAGCTCAAGTCGCATATATAATTTTCCCTTCATTTCTTTTATCCGAGCTAGTGAAGGGCTGACAGATAGCTTGCTCGTGAGAAGTGCCATCATTCTCATTTGTTTGGGTGGGAAAGTTTTTTTTCTTTATTTGTTTATTTGCTGCATTTCAGATGTGAAACCAAAATGTGTCACCATGAATGTGTGATTGATGATAAGGATGGATGGCAACATTTTCGCTCCCAGGGGGGTACTGAAATAATAGAACGCAACTTTATTTGGGGGTGTTTGTCCTATCTTCCCTGGTGTTATCTTCATAATCTTTTTATACAGTACTTAATAGCGGTTGAATCTCAAAGTCTTGAGTCTTTACAAGCCCACAACTATTAACGACATCCCCTAATCTAGACCCCCCAAGAGGGCAAAGAAAACTCAAAAACCCATATGGGGAGGAATGAAGAAACCTTGAGAAGAGATTGCAGATGCTGAGAATCCCACTTCCAGGATGACCAGGCCGCACTGGATGTAGAGGCACACAGCCTGAAGGTATCCAATATTAGCTACCTGCTTTCACTCTTGTAATATGACATGAAGAAATTAATAACAAATGACCTTCATAGTTTTTTATCATTGACAATTGTACTTGCACTGTGCAGTGGAACTTCACAATTTCGCAGCATTGGTCGGATCAGAAATAATGGACTCATCGATGAAAGCATGAAAACACACCGCCTGAGAAGTTGGATGATGCTATGGGGGCAGAGGAGAGATGCTAGAGAACCTTCCTATGGTTGATGTAAAGACCTACTGGTAAAAGTCATCAAATTAAGAAAACATACAACCTTGAAAAGAGATTTGTGAGCTTTAGCATTTGGAAGTCCCCCAATTTCAGTTTCTTGCGGCCTATCCTCTCGTCTGCTTCCGGAAGTCTGTCTACTCTACTCCTTGCCTATCTTATCATGTTATGCTCTGAATTAGTGAAGATAACCCAAAGAAGAGACAATGTCTTAAGAGATCATGTTGAGAAAGGGTCAATTAGGCCTGAGGAATGAAAAGTATGATCGCTTCAGTATGTATTGAGAGCTAAGAGTATGTATAGTCAGGATTCTGAAACCATTATAATTGAGTGGCTCAATGGCCGTCTGGCTGAATCAGCGGGTGCTGGTGTGTTATTGGTCTGCTTGCGATCAGCCATTTGCCCCTTTTGTCACATAGTCACAGAACCGGCGCAGTTTGATTGAACGTAGCTTAAATTAGAGCAAGTCGCTTTTCTATCAGTGTGCCTTTGCAACCCATTATTTCTTTTCAGGCTTTCTTTGTCCTTATCTTCAGCAATCAGCACACTGTCTCACCGACTCAGAAGGTCAATAGCGGCAAATATCAATGCCACTGCAATAAATCGCCCCGGAAAAAATGAAGCATCCCAACGGGGTGATTTCAGAAGAGTGCAAAATATCAGTTGTTGAGAGAGTAATCCCATGCCACGAGCAATGTACTGTACATTATGTAATCAGTATTGTTTTGTATTGTACATACAGATAGATATATGCACATGATGTCATTTGATTTAATAAATTAGGGGTACTTGAGGGGATATTTGCTCCCTACACATGTAAAAGTCAAATGGAAAACCCAAAGGTGAATTCAAAACATGTTGTTTTGTGTTCTCAATCAGTGCTAGTACAGATTTTCCGCTGAACGGCAACCATTCGCAAAGAGTGTGTTGGCTGCATTTAGTATTTACACAGACTTTTTTTTTTAAATATCATACTCCTATGCTAAATAATTTATTCATTGTTCACCAAGTGATAATGAAGTCTGTGCACTCTGCACAATGAATGCCATAGCAAGAAATTTTAGTTTCCCTTTAACTCTGTCTAAAAAAACAGCTTTTTAAACTATATCCAAGAGAAGACTTGAAGTGAAAGCAGCAAGACCATGCACCACAACAACAAAGTCAAGACTGTGGAGTATAAAGCTGTCCTCTCCAGCGCTAAGACAAATTAATATAAGCATGTGTGTTTACGAGGTACAGTTGTAGAAATACAGTGTAGTGATGTGAGTGTACCTGATTTAGATAATACAAAATTTATGAGTCATTCTACTTTCAAGATTCCACTTAATGTTAGGATTTGGTACTAGTGTCTTGTAGAACTGATGTGAAAAAGCAATTTAACATTCAAATTCAAAGATCTGAAGTGGGCTGTGCACTTTGACTTCATATGTGGGACTTTCCATCTGACTTGCCTGTGCAGGGAGAGGGATAGATTCATTTTATATTAAACTACAGCAGTTCATATCTGACCAGGGAAGCTAGTGTGCGTGTGTGTGCATGTGAGTGTATACAGTGGGGGTGCGTGCATGTTAATTCAGTATAAGCCCCCGGGCCACACCCACACTCTACTGTTAGCCATTCAGCGAATGAGAGAGGATCTAGCCAGGCAAAGTAGCCTTTATTTAACAATGACATGAATGCAGACTGGCAGTATTTATTTTCATTAGGACTCAAAAGTCAATTGAAGCTGGCCTCACAAGCGGCAGCCATGTTTTCACTTGTGGGGGAGGAGTGAGTTGAGACAAGCGTGTACATAATTCATAACTGGGCTTCATGCTTTTACACTTGGCCATGGGTGCACACGCACACAAGAGTATTGTGCCCAGGCAAATACTATATTAAGAAGTTTACATGTGGACAAAGGTCTTGGGAAGTAGCCAACCTCTTGATCAAATCATCAAAGTCAGGTTGGGTTAGACTTCTCAGATGCCTGGGAATCTGACACTCCATTCCAGACTGCTTAAAAGTAGGAAATATCCTATTTTAAATTCCTGAAGTCCCATCTCAAAGTCAAACACAACATTGGGGTACCACCTCAAGGATTGAGTTCTTAACCTCACACCAGACATTTTGGACAATATGCACTTTGAGGAAGGTCAAGCATTGTTAGAGGATTCTGGTCCTGACAAAGAAACCTAGACATAATATGAAATTGTGTCTTTACCAGAAGACTGAATTATGAATACTGCATGGTTTCCTGTAGATGTGTCCCAATACCTTTGTCCATATAGCTGCATTTCCACAAGCACACAAATGCTCACACCTCTGCTCCTTCAGAATCAGTTTGATGGATGAAATGTTGGGGAGTATTCGTATTGATTAATAGAGGTACTGATGCAGATAATCGTACCCACAATAACAACACGCAGGCACTCGCAGAGACAGCCGATGCATTTCAACAATAGTCTGTTCTCCAAGACGTTGGCTGTCACAAGAGTCAGTCTGAGCACGGTCGAGCTGGGAATCAGGAGGAGCTACTCCTAACGCGATTGATATCGAGCCAAGGCTCACGACATTGAAATTCCCCTCCGCCGTCGATGAAAGCGACAATAGCGGCAGCAACGGTGGAGGAGGAATAAGGGATGCAAGTCTTCCAGCTTTTACAACTCCTCCATGCGCTTTGACTCAGGTGGCAGATTCCTGACTTCATTCCCATGTGCTGTTTGCGCTTTCTTTGAACAGATTTCCGTTATCTCAGTAGGGAAATAAATCCCACAAACATACACTCTGTATCGTCTTTTAGAACAGTATTCTATCGACACTGTATGTGTATTGTCTCATCGACACTCAAGTGTTAGGTTAACCTGTGTTGTGTGCTAGCCACAATGTTTTTATGTTTGTTTGAAGGTGTTTTATTTCTGACTTGAAGGCAGAGCGAAATGATGCTCAGACTTTTGGGCCTTGGAATGTGATGCGTTTTCCCCAAAAAATGACAGACGGTGCTGAAGTCACCCTGGAAAAGGGATGTAAAGGGACCTGCATGTCATAAGAATCTGAGCAAAGGAATGAGAATGCTTTGCTTTGATGTATCATACCTGCATTTGGATAAGGAATTTAAAAGAATCTACAACTGTAAATACATTCACAGAAAAATTTATGAAGCTTTATTTTTGTCTTTTTTTATTTTAATTCATGTACTTTGCACTTTTATGTGTGCTACGCTCATCATGTGTCTGTGTGGGATGTGTGTGGTCGGCTGTTTCTCCACGACATCTTAGCTGAAGCGTCAGGAGCAGACAAGCTTGGCACAGCGTCACTTAAGGGGACATGCAAGAAGACACTTGTTTGCTTTGTAGATCATCCTTTTTTTTTTCTGCAGTCATTTGGTTTTGCGTAACCGTGCAGAATTCTTTGTTTGATGACAAAACAATCCATGTAAATATCACAATTTTAAAAATGTATATTTTTACGACTTATGAGTTATTACTCTTTCATTTGCAAATAAAATATTCAATGACAACCTACTCTGATTGCTCATGTCTTCTTTTAAACATTACAATCTTACAAAAAAGGTTCTATCCACAGTTAGCTTGCAAGCAAGAAAAAAGCTTTCGTATATTAGCCAATTTAATTGCGGTGTGCATAACCTTGCAAGCTATCCCATGATGCAGTGCACACAAGCAGCTAAATCAAAGCGGTACAAAGTTTAAACAAAGTACACATTTTATTATAGTACAGTTCTATTTTGATGTGTTAGTTTTTTTCCTAGAACATTTTCACTTTTCTAAAACCATCAGGGCTGTTAAAATTTCATACTCCACACAAGTGATGGGAAAATGAAGCTTCAAATTTGCTTCATGAACCAGTTGTATTTTTTCGAGATGGCACTGTTGAAAATACAGCAGGTTATAAAGTGAATTTGATGTCATGTTCTTTGTTTGGTTTTGATTATGACTTTGTTTTGTTTTTCTTGTCCCTTCTGTCAATGTTTTGTATTCCTGGTGTTCTTTATATCTTGTTAGATCTTTTTTTTCCACCTGTTGTCATTAGGCCCGCCCCTTGTGTCTTCCAATCAGCTCCCTCAGCCACTTCAGGTTTTCCTCATTGTCTCATCATTTTGTCTGTATTTATGCTGCCTTCACGTTGTATGAGAAAGATGATCATTCCCCCTAGTGAAGTGGAAAGTGCATTGTGATAAAGTGCTTTTGTTGTTGTAGTTAACCTCATGGAAACATGGCAGACCCAGAGTTGACCCTTCCCTGCTACTTAGGTAAAACAGTATTGGACTTCTTAATTCATCTGCTACTGCAGGAAGAAGATGCAGCAAAACATAGACGGTAAATATAATATACCTATGCTATAATTTTATGGTGTTTTTAAACATGGCAACAAGATGTTATCACAATTGTGTATGCCACAGCACCATGGAGGCCAAGAATTAACCAACTAACAGCAGTAAAGAACACTTAATGCAGTATTTACCATTCACAACACTTTTGCTACTCTCTGCCATGTTGAAAGGTCAAAGTTTATCTCATCTCAGCAGCCCTTGTCTCAAAAATGTTTTCCAGCTTTTCAGTGGAAATTATGACGTGAGTGGGTGGGTGTCCATGTGCATTTTTGACATTGGTTTTTGGTATTTACTTATTTACCAGAGTACGTAAAGGCAGGATTAGTTCCCTCCTTTCTGTTTTGTGAGTCGTGTACTAGGCTATGTGCTTTGTTCTGTCCTTGTCAGGATTTTTTATTTTTATGCTCCCCAAGTTGCGTTCAAATCTGTTTTGCTAGTGTTTACTTTCCCTTTTGATCTTTTGTTTCTTTAGTCTGTTTCTTTAGTCTTTCCATGATCAGTTGATCAGTAATGCCTAGTCTGTCTGTTGTTTTCCTTTAAATTAAATTAATTTTTATTTGAACATCATCCCTGCTTCCTTGCTTTCCTGCACTTGGGTCCTCCATTCCCCCGCTTTGTGACATCACTACTCTAACTTTCCAGCAAATGTTTATCATCCTGTATCGTGGGTTTAATGTGTTAAAGCCACATCAAAATTTCCTGGGATAAAAACATCGTCTTAAATGCTATACCAGAATGTGGAGGTCAAATTGTCTGACCACAAATATTATCAATTGCATTTTGTTTTCTCTTTATTTCCAAATCTGAACAGTTACTGAACATTATTGTAGGTTTTTATTGATGGACCTCATGACTAAATGTACACTATTTATGATGCATAAATGCTCTCTGAATAGCTTCTACAATATACAATAATACTCTCTATTAGAGATTACATTTATCATTTTATGAGTGGAGCCTGTTGTAGGTGCCTTAATATTAAAAATAAACTGTCTCCCTGATTCTAGAATGGTTCAATCGCATCTAGCATCATCTGTCAAACTCCTAAAAATTATTTAAAATAAAGTTAATTATTCCTTTTTGTCTGGTGGAGGGACGTCCTATGCTATGAGACTCGTTGGCTCTTTGGGTCAATGGACTCAGCAGTGCATGAGAGACTTTGCTTACAGTAGTTCCCTCTAGTGGAACCTGGTGATGCAAACAGCACTGCTAGGCTTGCCCTTTATCTTGTGTTGTTCCCTTTGAAATTGGATGGTCAGACAACTTCTATAACCAGCTTTCAAAATAATTACATTAAATAAAATGAAGGTCATTTAAAGACTTAATTGGTAGAAATCATATGCTGGCCTTTGGTTTGTTTTATTTCCTGCAACTGAACTCGTGTGAATATGTTGATTGACACATTCATAACAAAAGCTCTTTGTTTAAAGATTCCATTTCTACATAATTTTTTTCTAATCCGATGGTCCATTGTCCTCCAAGCATTGAAATGGAATAGCTTGGTGTGCGATGAGTGTTACCCTGTGACTCGTGTCGTCACTATATCTTACTCTCTGACAACTTATCCAATTATGGCGTTGCCATGAATCCATAGAGAAAAGTTAATAGCATGCTATTTTTTGACATTTATTCACTGAAGCACTTCCACTTTAAATTTTTGAGTTTTCTTTGCACTTGACGAGCAATGCGTCTGTTCCCTCTGGCTTAAATTGTAAAACCAGCTATCATTCTGACATGCGCCTAATTCAAGAAAGCATTCATCCATCCATTTTTTTTTTTTTTTTTTGCACTAGTTGTCATTAGCCCATCCCAGCCAAGAAGCAAGATAGGGTAAACTAAAGTCTGGTTGCCTGCCATTTGTATATCACATGGAAACAGCCATTCTCAGTCACATTTACTCCTATGGATATTTTGATATTTAGCAGTTCTGCGTCATTCCTCATTGATTGATGTCACCTTGAAATATGTAAGTTCTGTCAGGCAAGACAAAGTATGCTAAAGTAATGCTTAATCTACACCAGCACAACAAAAACAAGGACATGTTCAAAGCTTCCACTGTGTGTTATCAGAGTAGGAAACAACGTGGGTTGTCGGCTGTAACCGTCCATATCAAATTCAAATCGCAGGTGAATAGCATTGCAGATGTAACGTTTTGGATCACATGTGCAGTCGGCCTAAGAGTGGGTGAACACGCAATTTAGCACTTGGTGTGTGTATGGTGTACTTGAGTCTAGAGATGACCTACATAGCACAAGTCTGCTGTCGTAGCTGAACTGACCTGTGAGCGGCCACAGGGCGTAAAATAGAAGGTAACATATCTTATTTTGGCCGCTGTATCAAATGAAGTTGTTGATGAATTTGTCATTTTAACACCAAGCGCAACTCACCTTGGTTAATCGATCATTGATAACCAGCAGTGAGCGAGCATCATTTTGAATTAGATTACAGCATGTCATTTAATTTGTTTGACGTTATACAAGGCGCTCTGATTTGACTCTTGCAGTCAGCGGTGTTTATTTGAGGGTTCCGCACAGGACAAGGTTAAGTTGGGCCCACACTGTCGTATGCTGATTGCCTCTACAAATGGATGATGGTCTCAGTGGAGGCAGGAGTGCTTCAGGGAGTGAAAACTGCTTCCCTAGCACCTCACTAAGACTGAAACAGAGAACTGGGAAAGTGTTCAATCTTACGAGGCAATGTTTTTGCTCCTACATATAAAATGCTGGCAAAAACAAAACGTCCCTTTGAGTGAATGTTACTAATTAGGCCACATTTGATCTGGCAATTGAACGATCTCTCAGTTTGCAACTGCAGCTGACGTTTCTCTTGTATGTGTACCAGTATATGGCGGCGTGAATGCTGTGTGTGCATGAGCACACTAATGAGGACTCAAGTCAAAGTAGTCCAATTCAATGAGAAAGCTCTAGATCTCAGTTGAGAAATTGATCTTTTTATCATCCCTGCAAAAGCTCTGATCACCAACATGCTGGGAAAGAAAGCCTGATGATGCATTTCCCGTCTTCCAGCGTCCTGGATTGTTTGAAAAAAAACTTTTACAAAAAGTGTTGAACAGAAAATCCAATGATAAATGTGGTTTTAACTTTTTTGCTACTCGCTTGTTTCGAAGATAAAAATAGAAGAACAATGATGTGGGTGCTATTGACTGACACTATGTCACCAGTAGCAGACATGGCACAAAAGTTGGAAAGTCTTTATCAAGTGAAAGCAGGGCTGAGCACTCAAGGAAATTAGACGTTCGAAGTGTAAGAAAGCTCGGTGCGCTGACAACATCTCTCAGTGTAACCTGAGTTTATATACTGTAAGACGTCAGGTCTATATGACAGAATAAAGGTAGACATAACAGGACAAAGCATATAAGGGAAATGGCAACTAATACATTATGGAATCAGGCTTATGACACAATGAACTTATGACAAAAGGATAAAGCACAAAGGATCAGCAACTTTATAACGACTGATCCATCGAGATACGACAACTCACCGACGGCCCGGGTCACAACACATTAGGCCTATTACATGCAGCAGTCTTTTAAATGTATTTTGCTATGGAAATTACATATACTGTATAAACAACAGTTGAATTCAAAATCTACCATTATAAAATTTGAAGTCATATTCATATATGCTACATTAGGTTATGTCACTTCTATAATATCAGGATATAATACCCAGGTTGCTGTTATTTTTATTAGATTGTTCATGTTGTTGTAGAATGTCATTAGATTTTTTTAAACAACATACATATCTTACCATATCTTATCATATCATACATAAACAATATATCTCGGAAAAAATCAAGGTTGTAGTATTTGATAGTACTGTTGTATAATTGATGAAAGTTAGTCTTAATGTTTTTCATCTGTATTGCATTTCATATTTGAAAAAGCAAAAGGTATAAAGTTGTATTTGTTATGTCCCTATTACATCTTTGTGGACCTATGCACTTGTTCATGGTCTTCCATTTTGATTTTATTATGCAGCAAAATCTTTTGTTTAATATTAGTTTCACTTTAATCTGCTGTTTTCTCAACAAACTAGTAATTGGCCTGGCTTTTGGTGACAGTGTAGGAAATCAAGCTGATAAGCCACAGAGGCAGTTAAACCCTCTGCAACATAATTAGATTCATATAATCCAAACAACAAAAGACATAATCCTGTTTGAATTTACAGAGTTCTCTTGGCGTTTAACTGGCAGACCAGTTAACAAAATGCAGCCAGAGAGATTATAAAACTGATCCTTTTATTGGATCGCTAACCACAAGTTATTCCGCATTATGTTATGCCATATGTCATAGTGAGGCCTTGAGTGTGTGCTCATGTGCACGCGTGTGCCTGTGTATGCATTATCACTTGACTGTGAATAATAATCATCATCATCATAAATTAATGGAAATTGATTTTCTTTAAATTAATGAATTAAATACTCTTTCTGGAGTTAGTGAAAACATTGTAGCAGATTCACAGATATATGGAAGAGGATGGATGGATGGATTAAGGCCACTGAAGAAAAAAAAGGGGGGTGACAGGATTCTGACTTTTCTTCTTCTCAGAATTCTGACTTTAAAGTGAGAATTCTGACTTTAAGGCTGACTTTAAAGTGGGAATTCCCACTTTCTGACTGGTCAGAATTCTGACTATGAATTCTCACTTTCAAGTCAGAATTCTGAGAAAAAAAAATCAGAATCCTGTCACCCCATTTTTTATAAGGGTATTATATTTATACCCCATAAATATATATATATGTTTTTTCACTAACGAGGTTGGGTGATGGCGTATCATTTTGTGCACCAGTAAAAACCTCTCTGTCTTGAAAAAAAAATCACTAAAGGGGGCGGTTTGGTGAATGCGCATATGAAACTAGTGGGGTTCGGTACCTCCAACAAGGTTAAGAACCACTGTCCAAACGGCACAACTCGAGCGCCCCCAAGGGCAACTCTTTGGAGGCTGTCTCTTCCGAGGTCCTTGGTTAATGAGCAAATGCAGGGACATTGATTTAGTCTCCTTCTCTTTTCCTATCCCCTTCCTATGCAGACTCTAGACCACAGAGTCTCTCGGGTCGTGGCTTAACAAAGCCCCACCAGAGTTATTCTCTTTGCTCACATTCGAGCGCAACATTAATTATCTACCAATGTAATGTAGACTCCAGGCCAATTACAGTAGTGAGCATATTGAGTTGATGCAATTCTTTGCTTTAAAAAATCTGCTTGTGTGTTGCCTGGTGAGCCAAGCACAAATTATTATAGACTAGCAAAATCCTAGCTATTTTAATTCAAGTTGACCAGAAATGCTATAAATATTTTCTGGATGCACTGTAGCGTGAAAGTGTTATGCTAGTGATAAAAGGTCATCCATCCATTTTCCATACATATGTACTAAATTAAAGACTATTGTGTTGTGGGTGTAACGATGCATGACTGATATTGTGAACACTGGAATGGAAAAAAGACTCTCATGGTGATGAAGACTTTGTCCACATGGTGGCACAACAGCGTCACCCTTCTTTGCCGTCCTCTCTTTCAAGGCTTGCTTTATTTTTGGTGAATGTAAATGGACCTTTACTTTTGTACCTTTAGCACTTCTTCATTCACCTACTGATGACATACCATCAGGAGCTACTGGGGGTTAAGCATCTTGCTCAAGGACACTTAAACATGGTCTGAGCTACGCCACCGCATATAAATATGTTATCTGTTGCCTACTTCATATTGTGCAGTACAAAAATGTGGATTTATGAAGGTTAAAGAAAACTGTACAGAGAATGTAGAGATGTTATGCTTACATCATCATTTTGAATAAATCCCGCCATAAAATACACATAGAGAAGTGTCCAATGCTCTTTTTGCATATAACTATAATATAATACAGTGGTTGTGCTTAAATTTTTTTTTTTTTTTTTTTGTCACAACAGGGTTTAAAAGATAATCACTGCTTATTTTACTGTGGATTGACTTAAAGCTGGCAGTTGTGGAAATGACAAGCTACATTCATGAAATTAACAAAGCAATGTTCAAAGTACCTCATTGTAATTCTCTGTCACCGTTAGATTATAAGCGGCTTTCTATTAGCCAGATCCACTTCAAAATATGGTTTTAATGACTCATAGCGACATCTACAGAAGATTCAAAACGAGAAACGACTGAACATTCATTGTGGGACAGAATTAAATGGAAATATCTGGTACGTCACTTAACATAAAAACAGAAGTTGAGTGATGTTGGGCAAATTAAAGCCCATCATGTTTTCATTCCTAAAAAAAAAAAGAAAGAGAGAATGAAAAATAGCTTCATAGATGGAGGATCTGTCAGCCTGTGCTCAAATCTTGAAATGCTGAACAAACCTTTACACACATTGTTAAACGTATCCATATAAATTACATGATCGCTACTGCACCGTCGGCAAGATCTGAATCTGGATACATTCCTTTTATTATTTTCATATACTGTATTGTGCATAATGTCCTTGTAATGTATAACAATACAATATATGAACACACTTGTTTTTGCTAGTAGCAGGTTTTGCTCTCTAATTATCATATTACAAAATATAAATCTTAAAGAAAAATTTGATTATTGTTACTTTGATTATATGTTTGACACAGATTACAGTATACAAGCGTTCGACCATCTTGACCTTCTCACACACAAAGTAAACAGAACGACACTAAACTCATTATTTGTTAATTATGAGGCTAAAGGGACGCTGACAAATGTTTAATTTACAGTGAAACCGCTAAAATCAAATGCAGTCTATTTTTGTCGTGTTTGGATTTCAAAACTAAATTTCATATTTTCTATTTGTGTTCATTTTTTTTCTTGTGTTAACTTTAAAACGTGACTATACGTATGTGACTTGAACAGTCAGGCGCCTCCATGGTTTATACTGTCATTTTATTCTCCAGTTAGATTACATGTTTCAACAGTGACTTCATATTGTACTGTATATCTCTTGAGTTGAAATCCAAAGTAGATCACATCTTTCATCCCACAGCGGGGAAATTTACTTGTCACAGCAGCGTATACGAGTGCAAGAAAACAAGTGCCAAAATTTCCAAAAGGATAAATAACAAAGACAAAGACAAGTGCCGCCAGTAGAGATATAACACAATTTTTATCAGGTGCCACACATGTTGTAAAGTCTTGACAGCAGAGGGAATGAAGGACCTGCTTATATGCAGTGTTGACCATGTGTTTGGTGCAGGAGGAAGGAGACATTCAAAGATGTTGCTCAGGCAGGATGCAGCAGCACGACGTCAAATCTATCAGTCTGTCTTGGTGTAGACTGTAGAGCCAAAAAGCTAAGCTCTCGATTTACCACTTCCCAGCTTTACCTATGGTCACAATGAACTAATAACAAAATCCCAGAAATGTAGTTTGAGAGTGACATTGTGTACAAACAGCCTCCTAGCTTCCCACCCAATAGAACGTGTGATTCCGTCTTGCAAGTGAGGAGGAAAATGATGCTAAAGAAATTCCTCTCGACCCTAACCAGCCACCTTGACTTATTACGGAAAGTTTCATTAGTAGTTTCAATTTCAAATAGACGCCATTCAGGGTCAAATGAAAATCTGCTGAATTTACACAAATATGCAACCACAAGTGTTTACCAACTGCAATCCTTTTATCTTTATTTTCCAACAATGATTTCCTGAGTATTGTACTTGTTATATTGAAGGAGGTTTTGGTTCACCCAGTTATTCATTTTTGTGTACGACTGTGGAAAACTAAATTGATCTGTAATCATTTGGGGACATTGTGTAGCCATGACAAACAATAAAAAAAAAGGGAGACATGGCTGTGTCAACCTGTTATTTGCTACCAGGTGGACTTAGCCTGCCATCTGGTAATGGCTCGGGTCACCGCATGACTATTTTTATCTACAATACAACGCCATCTCTCGCTACTTCCCTCCCTCCTGCTGTTATCCCCTTAAAGCGTAGACATTTTCTTCACGGATAGAAAAGCAGAATCAGTGGAGAAGGGGGCGGGAGGAGTGATGTTAGTTTTAGGGTAGATTCTCCTAATAAAGCACCCTCTTTCTATGGCTATGCATCACAACCGAAGGGCTCAAAATAGCACATCCCTACAGAACATCCAATCCGATCCTGCACACACCAGCTCACAGCGCCTGTATACATAACGCACAGGATACTGTATATTGCAGGGACTGGCTTTGGGATTCCTTCTTCTTTTTAAAGATGAGTCATAACATCTGCTTTGTCCTGCCGATTGAATCCTCTTCCAATCTGTCACAATGCCTCCACACTGTCTTTTTTTGGACCGTTCATTCAAAATCTGGTTAAATTGCAAAGGAAATGAAGGACATGAAGTAATGCTGTTTAAATAGTCTGCAATTTTTAACCATCCCCATTTTTGGGCTGTCCGTTTTAACACAAAAAAAATATTCCCTAATGTACAAGAGGATTGTATATAACTGAGCTAACGGGAGTGTTTTTGTCTCTTTTTGATATGTCTGTCTTTTGTGTGCATTTAGGACAGTGTGCTCTGTGGTTGCCTCAGTGAATGCACGCCTGTGAGTGAGTGAGTCCAAGTGGAGCAGGATGAGGAAGTAGAGGGAGAGAGGGAGCTGAGAAAGGAGGCTGAAGACGTATGGTGAGTGGGGGACATTGTGCATGAGCAGCAACCGGAGCGGGAGGAGGTTGTGATTCCTCAAGGAGAGCATCCTTCTGGGTTCAGTTTCAGCCTGAAAGGGGACACCCCCAGAATCCCCTGTGCCCTTGGAAATACAGTTCTCCTTTATCATGTAAATGGAAAGAGCAAGAAGAGCTAGCTTCACTTTCTTTTTTGAATCTGTTTGGCAGATGGCAGAATGATCTTTGACTCAACTCCATAACAAGGTAGCGTATGCCACCTCCGGTTCGCAGCTTTTTATTTGTAATTGCTTGCTGCATACATGTGTCCTGCCTGCATGGTTTGCCTTGAATGTGCTTGAGTGAATGAGCCAATAAGTGAAATGTGATGCTCTCGTTAAATGTTTGGGCACTGTCAGGAGGGACGTGATAGCTCAGAAGTACTTTGACCCCATCACCACCTCATCGGCGCTGAGACTGAGTGGACTTATTTGACTTGTCAGGTATCTTGAAATAAAGGTGCTTCACAAGCAATCAGGTAATCTGAGGTAATAATGAAGGTTGCCGCTTCAGTGTCAGCCCAGTTTTTTGTCACCTGTCAGCAGCCATAAATAAAGTCAGTGTTGTTTTTTCTCTGCAGTAAACCAAACAGAGGTGGCTGGCTAGAAATAGTAAGGGGTCTCTAGAATGGAGATGGACTTCCTTTTAAAAATGGGGTTTGCCTTGAAACAGGAACATATTAAGTCACAAATTGTCATGACATTTCTGACGTCAGTGTGATTAGGGAAGCAGAAAGCAAAATGAGTCATACAATTAGGACTTTATTAGGACCTTACGTTGTGTTCTGTTTGTAACTGAGGATTAGCATCAGGTGACTTGGATACAGGCCATTATTTCTTTTTATAAAAGTCTTCACACAATGTTGTTGCTTCTCCCAAACATCTGACACCGTAGGACGCATATTGTTTGAGTTCCTTAAGAAAATACAAATCGGACAGTTTTTCAATCTAGGGAAGTTTGCTCCCAAAACAATAGTGTGTTAGTCAGACACGCACACATACTCAACATGATCCTCATAACAAAGCTTCAATCAGAACATTGATTTGACCTGATTAACAAGTAAGTAATCACTGAGTGGGTGTTGTTTGTAAAGCTTATTTCCCACCTTTAGTTTGCATTCGATATTATTCGATTTACCGTATAGTAGACCCTAGGTCAACACAATACCATCCTTTAATCAGTGTTTAATTTTTTTTACTGGGCCTTTGCACACACAGTGAAACCTCCATTTAGGAATGACCTAGTTTATGAACAGTTCAAGTTATCTAAAAAAATTTCATTAACCAATGACCTGTATTTAGGGACTATTTTCTGTGTAAGGACAGTCTTGGCATGAATGGCTAACTTCCATTTTCCCAAAACATGCATTTTAAGTGAATTGAACTGTAACAGTCAATAACTGTGAATGTGAGTTTGGATGCTTTTTATTTTGTTTTGTTTATACCCAAAGTCAACTGGGTTGAGTTCTAATTACCAAGGTGAAGCCGAAATGGAAATTAAGATAGGTTCCAAGATGTCGTTTTCCTCCCTCACAGTCAAACTGAGTATTTACCAGTGAGTAATCTTAAGCAACAGTGTCTTTACTAACGTTGTTTTCCATTGGGTTTAATAAAGCCCAAATCTCAAGATGCCTGTGTTAAAAGTAGATCCTTTAATAATCCCTCTGTTAATAAACAACCATTTTTAACATTCCTCCACTAATCACCTACATGCCCACTCCCTCATAAACATCAAAAGCTACACAATCTTAGCGTACTTGGCATACCTGAGTGGTATTAGGAGGTGTTAATGAAAGCCATATTGACCCCACTTTGTGTCCAGACAGATTTTATTTGGTTATAAATTGCTTTAAGACTCAACAGCCCTTGACAAAATTCTGATCTAAAATATATCGTCAAAATGTTCCACGTATTAAGAAGTTATATTGCATATCAAGATGCATGTTCTTCTTTTGATTTGTAGCACCCAACCCCCACAACCACATGATCCACATCACTTCTTGATCCGATGTGGCAGTCACTCCGGTAATGTGTAAATCTGGACTCATCAAACCTCCTGACCTTTTGCAAAAGCGCCTTTGCAAATGTCTTTTTGCTTAATTAGTGTCACTTCTGAGGGATTTTTGAAAGGCTGCACAGCTTGACTTATCTTTCTACATTGTGACAGTTACTTTATTCACTCTTATAGCCATTGTGCCTAATTCTTCTGCTGAAATGTATTTTGAACGTTGGAGCAAATGTAATTGTGATTAGCACATCTGCCTCTCTAGTCAAGAGGTTGAATTTCATTTTAAGAATTCCGTCTTCCTCCTCTATTCCAAATACATTTGTGGTTTAGTTGACGACTTATTGTACAGAGGTGCGGATGTGAGTTTGAATAGATGTCTTTCTATATCTGCCCTGCAGTTGGCTAGCAATGAGTCCAGGGTGTCCCCCATCCTTTGCCCCCTACTCACCTGTGACGCTGGATGACCGTTTAACTGTAGTGTTTTTATGTTAGGTCAGCTACGGTATGTGATTTAAATAAACATAAATGAACGCAGTACAACCTTAGCTCCGACAATGGAGTATACGTGCAACTGCTAAATGTTTAAGCAACAGCCAATATCAATACATAATTTATATCTGCCATCATTAGATTTAAATGAAAGTACAGTAGATTATAAGTATTATTACTCCTGAATTATAGAACAGTCATTAGCAGCTATTATGCATAACAAGAATGGGATGGATAGACAATGCCACCTTTAGAATTACACCCAAGGAATTAACATCAAACAAGGCACACAAATTCAATGTTACTGAAGAGCATGAAACTGTGTTAGGTTAGGAGAATAATTTTATCTTAGTTAAATAATATAACAGAATTTAAAAGGAACCCTCGGACCTGAATGTCAACGATGGGGCCAAGACCTCTACGAATAGCGAGAGGCAGTCAGTTGCTGTCGCTGGATGGCCTTGTGTGTAAAAACAAACTAATAAATATTTTAAAAACCATATGTGCTGTAAAACAAGTAGACATTTTTACAGCATCGAAAATTCGTTAAGGGACACAAAAAGACATCTCTGGTTACATTTTACGGTTGACTAGTGTAATGAAAATACAATTTTCCCTTCCCTGTGGCCTAACTTAATAAAGCAATTGGTTGCACATGGAATTCAACAGTAATAACTTTTCCCTCAGAAACAGGAGGCAAACTTTTCGGTATAAAGATGTAGTTCTGCTTGACCTCAATTTGGACTGACAGGTTCACTTTTGACACTCCTCCAAACATTTGCTGTTACAAACAGCCTCAATTACACGCACAGTTAACTCCATCAATTCATCTTGAAGAGAAACACAGAATATATGAAACTCTTCTTTTCACTCTGCACATCTGACACGCTGATAAAAGGGTGCCGATACGCTGGATCACAGCTCTAAAGGTATTTCTGAACCAGTAAACTTCTGCTTTGTTTTATGTATCTTTATTGACTTATTGTTTGTTATTATTAGTCAATAGCATTCTATAGGGAGTCTGTTCGATTTAGCTAAGGATTCCATAATGACAAATTATTTATATTCAGAAGAACTCCACGGAGCTTATTCATTGTGGTAAAAAAAAACAAAAAGAATATTTTCTCCACCTGTGACTAATGAGTAGACAATGCTGAGGTCCTCAGAGAAATTTTGAAACCCTTTTTCATGGGCTGAATATGGATAGACCCTTCACTTTAATTAACTACCTGTAGCTGTTTGCACATGAACGTTTGTTTTTCCTTAATGGGAAGGAGCCTGATGGGAAAACCTCTAAGCGCAAGCTGTTTGAGACTTATCAAATGCAATTGTAAATCGTAAGGATTTAATAGCATGACTATTGCACGAAAGCTCTCAACAACCAAAGACCAAATTTAGTGCATATGCAGAGAGCAGATACTGATTTTAATTGTGATCGATAAAATTGAGTCAAATAAGGGTTGTTCCTTTTCAGACAAGGACAAGTTGTGAAGAATAGACAGTTGATCATGATCGTAAAGTACAGACACTGACTCTGCAGACTGAGGGTTAAATATTCTATCTTTGATGCCAGAGATAGGAACAGCTTTAATTAGTTTGTGATTCTATATTGTCTAGCATCTCACGCCTTCCCACGCAGGTTGTCTTTTGAGTGACAATCCTCTCATTATCTCAATGTAAATCTCTGCTGCACTTTCCTTTGATCTGCGCTCGTATAAAATATTGGTTAATGGCTTATTTATATTCAAAGTTTGCAATAAGGTCGAAATTACAAAAGCCCTTGCTGTCATATTGTGAAGTTTTACACAATCGATGAGTGACTTCAAAAATGGCATATTAAAGGATATTTTTAGCATTATGCATACAGAAGGTTGCCTCTGTGCGTGAGCCGACTCTGAGGACAATGGAATAAAAGTTAACGTATTCAGCAACCTTTTCAGCATAAACTAATATCCCCCCAAAAGCCACAAAATATTTGATTTACTGGGTGATAGATTCATCAAACAAAGAACACGTTTTAGCGATTCACTTCGAAAACCTTAGACAGACATAGGAAGAGTTAAAGTTTAAATCACTGGGGTGAAACAACTGATGAAGGCGCATGTAGATTTATTCCAAACATTAGCAACAGATAGCGATAAATGATTTTTTTTCCCTCCATCCTTGCTTATTTCAATAAAAAAATCAACCCACAGCTTCAGTAGACAATTTACATAAAAAACAAAAGCAATTGGTTTGAACGATGGTGAACAAATTTTGACTGAAAGCAGATAAATATAGAAGCGATTATGCGTCGTGTCGTTGCTGTGGAAACCGAGCTGTCATTTTGAACTGTTCCTTCGTGACTTGAAACCTTGTAAGCAAATCCTCTAGGAAAGTGTCTCGTGAAGAGGTGTTGGAAGCAGAAAATAACATCTGCACATTATTTATCATCCAGCCTAGTGAAATGGAGTTGCAAGTCAAAGGGATTGGCAGATGTTGAGAATGTGACTAACAAAATGCCTGCAGCTTCTTCGATGTCTACTATTTGTCACACATACTATGTACATTTTCTTGACATTTCTATTTGCTTCTCAAACTTTGGTGTTTGAAATTGCTTGGTCAGATTTGAGGGGTTTGTCAAACCCACCATGAGACCCAATGTGTGATCTAATCTGTTCCTTTCTTTTGGTAATTTTATTGGTAGAAATGGGCAATTGCGGCGTTATGGGAGTGAACACACTTTTTTTTCTGGACTAATTTGCTTTAGATTCAGCACGCAAGAGGCACGTGGGATAAATGATGAAAGCAGTCCAAATTGCATGTTAAAAGAACTACAAAAAGATCTCCGCTTTCTGATGATCGATGGTCCCTATGAAATAGGCACTTGGAAATCGCGTTCAACCCCTCATCGTGACTCCTGGTCTTTTCTGGTTTTACGTGGTCTATATGTACAAAGGGCGAAAATGCAAGGGCAATGTCAGTGAAAAAGAATCACAGCAATAAACAAATCATCTCAAGTCCCACTATTTAAGTATATGTGCCAAAGAGGCCAAAATCTAACACAAATGAGTCCATTTGCGCAATAAATCGGCATGCCACACAACAGGCATTCCACTCACACAGTTCCGATGACGAATGCAGTCATTAATTGAGCTGCATTTAAAAGTAATCACTGAGAGATTTTGCTCAGTGTTTATGCTGTTGTTGTAAAGTGTGTGGCCTTCTTCCATGTGAGCTAATGAATAACAGAGATGGGATTTTATAGGCAGCTCATTTGGCAGTAATGTGATGTCTTTGAATGGCAGACATAGTTACTGTGTGCCGTGAATTACTCTCGGTGACTGCACATTACAACCACACCATGTACCTGGAATTCCTTTTCCTGACAGTACGTGTGTGTTCAAACTACACTCTTATCACAAATAAACTACTGTTCATGATTAGCCTATGTGCGTATGTGTGTGAAATAAATATATAAACACGGGGGAAAGTCAACAGGATAAGCTCCGGTGGTTTTAATCACATCTCAAACTGTGAAATTACATTATTAACATATCTTTATGAAAGACTTGCAATTCTTCCCTTAGAGAAGCTCAAAGCCCCTGTATTCATTCCCTCCATGTGTGAGGGGCACACATCTCAATCTCCACTATTGTGCAGAAGTTTAATAAAAAAAAAATATATATATAGTTGCAAGAGAATTGCATGCGCTAAGATCAGGAGAAGCGTATGCATGCTTTTATTTCAAGGAGACTTCCTGATTGTAACAATCTTCAGACCAAACTCACTCAAAAGAGCACCAAACAGCTCCAGCTCATTCAGAATGCTACAGCTTGAGTTGTGACCATTTCGCTAACCATAAAAAATATGCTAATAATGTAATAAGAGGAGTCAATCAGAAACTTCAGTACAGTATGCTGAGGAAGCTCAGCGTACATAAATCAGCATAAAATAGTTAACTTTAATCAGCGGAAATGTAGTGTTGATATAAGTTTGAGATAAGTTGAGAAAAAAAGTCCTACACAGCAAGTAAGTCAGTGCCAATTATATTTTATGGTCAAAACAGGTTAATTCTTCCTCCCTATAATTTTTCTTTTTTTTTTTTTTTTTTACAGATATAGTGTAATGGTCAAAAAATGCTGGGTTGACTAGAAAGTTTCTGTGTCACTTCACTATCAATGGTCACATTGTCTGAGCTCTGCTTTGAGCCATTTTGCAAGCGGCGCTCATATAAAGTCACACTGAGTGGGCATGAAAAGTCGCAATTACTCACGTTCATTGCACAACGGCAGACAAGGATCCCACATTGGTTGTCTGTGACCTTAAACCCTTTGTTCCCAAATACGCTCAAAAGGTCAAGCATGGTGGCGGAGAATATATGTTTGTGCGCTAGCCATCCATCTCTCTGTTTATTTGCAAAATGTTCAAAATTGCAGTGCATCAGAGAATAAGATGATCAAACTTTAATATGCTGCATAGATACGTAGACTATACATCTTTATCACACACACACATGCAATCATACATTATATATATTATCTGCTGCTACAAAAAAAATAATATCCAGGCTTGGGAGGGTTACTTTAAAAATGTATAGATGGAGCAATACTTTTTTGAGCCTTGAGGGATATTAGCTTTTTTTTCTCCATAACAAAGATGCAGAGTGAAAATGGAAAAAAATGAAGTCCCCTTTCTCGGTGTCGACAGACACAAACACACACACACACTGTAATTATGATTTTGATCATGATGTCAATATGTTGCATCAACTGGGGGGGGGAATAGAATAGAATACTTTTATTGTCATTTTACAACAGCTATGCAACAAAATTGACTGCCTGCTCCATCACTTTCTGGACCTGGATTTGACATCTCTGGGTTTTATGTTTCACAATGCTTTCACAGCGATGCCTTAACTGTTAAGTTTCTTTTCTCCGCTGTTTAGAAACTGTCGGGCAAGGGAAAACTCCCTTTTAGCCAATAGGAAAGGACAATTATAAAGCAATCTATATGTACTGTTTGCTTTTGAAGGGTTTTTTTTTCTTCAGTGTAGGCATTCTGTATTACCTCTACAGAATTTTTTACACATTAGCCCCCGAGAATACTGTCTTTCTCCTATTCTATATTATGTGGTTCACTTGCACGATTGTCTGTCAGTTCATCGTTGATCTCTTTAATTATGTTTGAATAATAAGTCTTGGCACAATTTAATAATTCAATGCTGGCTGATGACGAACATCTGTGTGGTTAGTCACACACATGAAAAGTTTTTTTACGGCCAATTGAGCTTGTTGAAACAGTGTTTGATTGGTTTGGTTCAATGAATCGGCACTAATGTTAGCTGGAGGGAGTCCTGTACTTACTTGTCTCCTCTATGCAGGTATCTCACTTTGTTGAATTCATATGTTGAGGTGTTAGTGGAGTGGTCCATTTACTAAATAAGGAATCTCAGACAATGGCTTGGCAAGTTTTGCTCAGTTCTTGATGCTTCCTTAAATACAACTTGTGTGCCAGTTGAACTCCACTTCCCATTGAGTGCCTATGATTTGGAGTGTGACATCATTTTTCAACTCCTTTTATGAAAGATTTATGGTCCCCCCCCTCTCACCCATTTTTTTGCTTGACTACTGTGTGTATAAATGGCAGAATGAAGGAGAGACGCCCCAGCGTGTAAGGTTATTCTACGTGTAATGATATTCTTTGCTGTGACCAGGATATGATGTTTAATATCTTTTCACACTGCTGTGTGACTCGTCACTGTCTACCAAATATACATACATCGCATCAGAAACCTGGGATTACTTGATTGTCACTGTGTGAAAGCACACACAGATGGGGAAATCTGCTTTGTGGGATTCTGTGTAAGGGGCTGAAGTGGATTAATAATTGATGTTGTGTTATGACACCGATGCACCAATTTTGCAAGATGGCTCGTAATCGAGGCAAAAGAAGCTTATGGTCCATCACACAGTTCTTGACATCCCATCATTTATGTGTCTTGACTTGCTACAGTTTGTAGCTCTGTTGTCACCCTTTTTCTTTCTTTCTTTCAGCCCAGACATAGTAGATGACTGTAATTGCCCTAAATTGGGACTTTTTGACTTTAACTTTAAATCCTTTGTCATCATGGCTAATTTGTCTGAACTCTGTGAGGAACTTCCAGCCATCTGTTACAACACTGGTTCCACAAAATTCTCTCGAGTGACTTAATTGTTTGTCAAGTTTTTTTTTGGTATGTGAACATTTTGAACATTTGGCATCAGGTTTGGACTTTTGGTTTCTGAACACTAGATAATGACTCCTGTGTTCATTAACTTTGAAAACAATGCCACCTGTTGGTGTTTTTGACATATTCCACATTACTTGGCCACACAATGTTGGCAAATTTACCTGTACATTTGGCCGTACAAAACATGGACAGTACGGGAAATGAATGGATATTATTATTATTGTTGTTGTGGGTAAGCTTTCTTGCATTTGAAAAGGTGGCTAAGATGTCAAAATCTGCACGGTCCAGTCTTAAATTGATTACTTACCCCATTATCAAAGTTTAGATTTAGGTTTCATCGCTGTACTGTGTTATACAACCATACTTCGTGTTCGGCTTTCCATAGTGGTAAATGCCTATTCTTAGAAGTTTCTAAATAAAAGATGGATGCAGACATTTTGAAGTAGGCAGATGTTTACACGATGGGAACAGCAATGCGTATGGAATAGCTTAAAAGCTCTGAAGTCCCTTTGGGTGCTTCCTAATACCTCATCGTCAACGTTTAAGAGCAAACTTGGAATTTGTATTAAATATTAACATGTGCCTTAATGATTTGTGATTCTCATTTTTAGAAATAATCTTGGGGTTGTAAAGAAAAAGAAAACAACAAAATCTCTTCCTATGATTATGATACATACTGCATACAAAGCACTGTACATGGAGCAAAATTAAGTCACACACTGACAAACACCAAAGTCTCATGCTGAGTCAAAAGCCAACTAAAAATGCTTTCAGGCGAGTTTTAAAGATAGGTAGTGAGGAGGCTTACCTAACATTTTTGTGACCATTTGATTCTCAGAACAATGAGAAGTGATCACAGAGGGACGTTTAACATATTTGAATCTGCTACAACTAGCCCTTTGCCTGTAGTGTCCGAGCAGACGTGTTACCAATATGATAATGATCACTGCGAGTCAATGGAGCCAACGGGCACAAATTGTGTCCACATAGTGTCGGTCAAAATAATCCTGCTTCGGTCATTCCAGCAATGATTATATCAATGACCCCGAAGCCAAAACAAAGTCTTGGCGTAGGGCACTGGGTTCTCTTACACTCAAGAACACCATATTCATCTTTTTAATAAATTATTTTTTTTTTTTTAATGTGTTTGGCTACAGAAAACACAGGGCGCACACTGTGTCCCATCATAACGTATCATACTTAATTCATTAATGTTCGTTTTCTAAAAGCTCTGAGTGAAATTATACACATGGGTGGTCCTGGGAGAATACACATGAAATCTTCAGTAGAATTGTAGAGGTTATTGCTTCAGATGAAGGAGATGGAGTTGCAATGAAAATGAAAACTGTATGGCAGTTGATAACCACTGTGATCCTCATGTTTGACGCCTACAAGACTGGAATGGAACTGTCAAAAAATTATCTTCAGCAGCAGTCAAAATGATCTTCTCACATGTATTATGTAAACAAAGTTTGACAAGTTTTAGGGTTTGTACATTTCATGCCCCGTTAGATGGTGAATTGAGCTAAAGATGTTATTTCATAGGTTCGATCAGTGTTTGCATACCTCCGTAATCTCACACACTGCTAAGAATAGAAAGGCACTGAGTAATTAAGTTGACCATTGATGGTCAGTAATGATGCGTTCAAAGCAATCAATGTCTATTCTGCTCCACACCGTTTATTCGCTACGGGGCGATAACTGTCTTCTCAGTCGCAGCTGTAACAGCAAAGCTTCTCTGTGGTAGGTCCATCTGTTCACGACGTTAATGCATGCATGACAAAGTTCTCAAGCTGCTTCGACACAAGATGGCTAGACTCCTCGGCTTCCTCCTGCTGTGCGCTCTGCTTTTTAATATTATTATGGAGTGTTCGTATCACACAGGTGCGCCGTCTCTTGCCAAAAAAACAGGCGTTGTTTTTTTTTTTAATGCGCTTTGCCTCATAATTAAATGTAAAAGAATGGACTCATTGAACCTCAATGAAGTTGCTTGAACCCTACACTACATTCTTTCACAGCTCACCTGAGTTGAGCCTGGAAATGGCATCCCATGACCTAAAGCTGCCAGAATGTGTGAGGCTGTAATGAGAAACGTTGTCTGGCCATGATTAATTCATGATATTTTCCTGCTTCCACACGCCAGCCTCCAGGTCACAGGGAGTGTGTGCATGGCTGCGACCATGCATAAAAAAAAAAGATGGTTTGCATGTTCACCATGGCGTCATTTTCCTTTCCTTTCTCATGGCGACAGCTTTAAATTTCTTTCGCAAAACTTGCTTACATTCAATAGATTGCCAAAGTTTGATGTTTCCTTTAGTACTTATGAAATGTTAATTATTCACCATAACATTTTGACAAAAAATCAAAAGAATCAGGCTGAACCAGTTACTTTGTGAAGTACTGGTACACGTTTGGTTATTTAGCCTCATCTTGACTCGTTGTAAACGTTATTGTCATTCCAAAGGAATCACATTTTATTTCTCATTTCTATCGATAATTATGAATGAAATAAGTTCAAATAGACGATCATAATGAAGAAAAAACACACACAAAATTGCACAACACAAAAATTTAAAGATTTCTGAGCCAGTTGCATAATTAAGACTTTCTTTCATTTTTTGGTCGATTAAATAATCATGGAATAATTTATGATTATTTATATTTTGTTTATCTGTATATGGTCTAGTTTCAAGCTGTGGATTCTTACAACACTTTTATATTCCTGAGTTAAAAACTAAATGATTCCAAATTAGAAGTAAGGTTTTATAGCGGATTGTTGCTCATTGTTGTGAGGAAGATAGTGGCTAGGGAGTGATGCATTTGGCAGTGCTTGGACAATAAAGACTTCAATATGCTTCATGAACCAATTGAGGTTTTTTGACTCCTCTAGATGGCACTGTTAGTGTAAGGAATGGCCAAGTCAGTGTGCTTTCAACTCAGTGTTGCATCTCAAGAAGTAAAAAAAAACAAATGATTCATGAAGCAAATTCAAAGCTTCATTGTCCCATCACTAGTATTTGGGCTGGTGCATGGTGGTGGCTTTAGACAGCTGGTTCGGGATACGACCACGTGGGCGTGTGTAACTTCTTACATCCATTCATAATGTTCCCTCCTTTCTCTGTGATTGAATTAATGGTGCGTGCGTGTGACTGTGTGTGTGACTGTGAGTGTGTGGCTGTCTTGTATGTTGTGTGTATTATGCTTAACTTGGCCATCATCACCCTCAGACTTTCCTGTACCTTGCAGTCCTATCACCTCCCTCTAACCCTTAGGCCATAACTGCGTGGAGACAATGATACCCTGGAGCACAAGATTGGACCACAAACCCAGCCTGCAGCATCCAGCATCAACATCACAATAACCTCATCAAACAACCTCAGTGACTTTAAACTACAGCAACATATGTATTAACAGTGCCTTCTGTATTACTGTTAGCGGAAAAACCAAAGGTGACAGCTTTGGCAGCAAGGTCTTAACCAAAGGCTGGGTGTGTAACTTGGCCGGTCCCTAGAAAAGACCAGGGATTTGGTTACACTCCCTGACATGCCTTATACATGTTTCATCTGCTACTCGGAACAAAAGCCCTTTTGTCATCTAACACAGCCTTCTCCTCACCCAGCCCGAGAGGTTAATTTTGTACCATAAGATTGCTCTTCAGTCTTTCAGCCAGCCACCCACAAAATAGAAGCATATCATTAAACCCACTAGTCAGACCTCAGATAGCTCCTATCAGGACTCTTACTTCAGTCTCCCGGCTGGTGTTTGAAAAGGACTTAAACAGTGCACCAGGAGGATCGCCAAATAGGCAAGGATAGAAATTGTGCCTACGCCCTGCAACCCTTTCAAGCGCCAGTAGTGTCACTCTTGAATTGACGTAGTGAAGTATTATCGTCACCATGAGTGACACACTTAGACCTCCTTCACTCCAAGTGAGTGTTCCAAATGATGCTCCAGCATACTCCGAAGGAGGTAACAACACCGTATCGGATTGCTCCATGAGGTCCAGCTCCTCGACCCCGACGCTTCGCCGTAAACGTTTCAAGATGCGCCGCATGAGGAACGTCCCCACTGAGAGATCACTGGAAGCGGGACAGCTAAGCGTCGGTCACCTCAAGGCTCGCTCGCACTCTGGCTCCAAGGAATACCTTCAGCTGCCATCCATTGAGATCACGCCATCCAGTGATGAAGACGCTCCCGCTTCTTGGTCTCGCTGCTCTACGCCCAGTGCCTCTCCACGACGGAAGCGTTTCCTGTTGAGGAAGTGGCTAAAGGTCAGAGAGAAGAAGGAGCAAGGCAGTGAGAGCAGGTTGGTATGGGCCTTCCCTACACAGCTTTCCTTTTCCCACAAGGGCTGCATCGCCTTAATCCATGCTGCTTGGACTAATGTATCACACGCTTTATCAGCTTTGCTAATTTGTCATATTCAAACTTCTTTCAACATTTTTTATTGCTATGCATTATGAAAGACCGTGACTTTAATTAAGATATTGTTATGTTCAAAGCAATGAATATTTTACCAGTTCCTAATATGATGCAGTGCTGCCCAACTTTTATAATACGTACACAATTCAGCCAGATATGCTTTGGAACAGAAAGTATTTCATTTCAGATCAATAACGAGAAAACATCTGTACATCAGTGGTACAGTTGTTGTATCAGATAATGTTCATATTTGGCCTCCTCTTGGATGCTTTTGTTAAATGTTTTCTCAGAGATGAGCAGGACATGTGTTCTTCAATTGATGACATCAATTCAGAAGATAGTAAGGTAAACAAACTCGGTCTCAGTTTGTCCACCGTAATGAATTATTGACGAGACATTCCTCTTTGGATCCAAAGGGGACTTTATATATTAAGGACAAACAAAAAAAAACGATAAAATAGATTGCGTCATTGAAACCAAGATAGTCAAGCACAAGAGCATATTCAGTGCATTTTTGACAGATGCTCCCTTTCAGTCTTATTTGAGATGATATATGGAATGTGTGCCAGGTAGCTGTGCTAAATCCTCTGAGGCCACTTACAGCAATTGGTTCATTACTCACACCTTCAATGGCTTGTCTTATTTCTAAGATTCCATATCCCCAAGAGGCATCATTTCTGAGTAAGAAACTGTCATTACAGCCAGTGGACCATCAGCACAGACCTCCATCCCCTCATCTTGAAATCTCTTTTTTAGCTTAGTACTTTGACAGAAAGCAAGGTGCCATTTAGACAGCATATTTTTTAAGAATCCGGTCATAGGGTCATAAATTATCCACACGTTAATGGTTCTTTGATGTTCCACTGTGAGAACACATTTTACTGCTTTTCAGAATTATTTTCTATCCAATCAGCATTGCTAACCTGCGGGATGGTTTTTGTTTTTTTATTTATTTTTTTATTCTCGGGTATCTTTTGAGGGTTTTTTAGTCTAATTTGTAACAGAAATTAACTCATCCACTCTCAGACAGATTTATATGTCTTGTCAGACACCACACGTTCACTCACTGGTACTTATTTATACTTCTTTTATTTATTTTTTAGAATTAGTGTAAAAAGGGGTCTGAAAATGGCTGGTATTTAGAAAACAATTACAGTGGAACCTCGGTTAACCAATGTAATGCATTGTGTGGCCCTGTGCAGGAAATCTTTCCATTTAAATCAACATCTAAAGTGCAATTGATTATCAATTATTGATATGTTCCAGCCTCTGAATAACTACTTTATTTTTTATCAGAGGGTTGTCAATTATGTGTTCACTAGCAGATTCCTGTACAATGAATTTTACATACATTGCTGTATTATTTGTAAATCACAATGCATTGTGGGATGTGGTGCTAGAGACAATAATCAGATAATTATTAGATATTAATTATTAGGCACTAGCAATATTATTGCTACTTTTGATTATTATTATTTTTTAATATGTATTATTACTTTACCACTATAGTTAAGAGTGTACAACCACCCTTAATATCATCATCTGTAGCTGCCACAGGGCATGACTCAACAAAGTGACCGTATTGGCTTGAAACCACAAACATCTCGGTGCTGAAAACGTGTCGTCACTCCCCCCAGACGATGGGCGTCGGTGACGTCATCCAACCTCATAACATGTCAATCTTTTTTGTTTTATGTTCCATAATCTCCAGTTGTTTGCGGGGTGCCTGTTGGTGAGCAAAACGTTGCATTTTACCTACTTTATTTTATTTTAATTATTAGTTTTGTTGCATGTGCAAATCATGCATGTTCCGTGGCCAAATTTTGCGCGGTGATTGAATGACTTGCGCCTCATGATACTCAGTTCTGCAGCCTAGTGGCAACTATTTGCTTTTGTTTTCCTTGAGGATAAACAGTTGACTATCTGTATTTTGTCACAAAGTATTGCATTTAGTCTTTGAATAGTAACTTAAATTAAATTTAACGCCTTAGGTAGGTTAGTTGTCAGCTATTATTGTAACGAGTTACCAGCATTACCGACGCTAATACAACCTTAAGAATAACAATGTAAATATTTTTTTTCTGTGTGCAAAGTCATACGTGTATAGTGTTCTAACAGTGTCCAGACTTTTACGGAGTTTATGTGGTTACGCAACTTTACCTATGATGACTGGTCTTTAAACTGCAAGGTTAATATACAAACATTATGAGTCCTTGCATATAGTTAATGGAATACTTGGCTTCTTTTGCTTTAAAAGGTTACTGATGTAGACAGACTGTGAGTTCAGTGACCAAGCTGTGAGTATTTGAGAACATACTAAATGAAAGATTTGGATCTTATTGCTGTGGGACCCTATGGGTACACATTGGTCAAAATGTCATTTGAGTATTGGTTGTTTTTCAACCAGACACGTATGAAATGTTATTATTCCACTAGACAATCTGTCCTGTACTTTAAAATCTGCAATCTTTTTGAATTAGGTATATTTTTTTCAGTGTGCTGTGCTGTGCCTGACTCTATGTTGTGCAATATAGTGAACATTTTAAACAGGATTAGATAATTCTTCAGAAATAGGTACTACTGCATTTTCACTCAAACTTCATTGCCCTAACTTATGTAAACATTTCAATATTATTTTTTTATATACGCAAAGCATTTGAAATGTATTGGTCAAAATTATCTGCAGTAGTATTTAAATGAGCCTCTTGTCGAGCTTCTATAGATGAAAGCAGATCAGCAGTTTGATTATAAACATTCCTTGCTAGTCCATCATTAGGAAGGTCATTTAAAAGAGTGTGACTTGAATGACCCAACCGCTGACTCCGAATCATTAATGACTTACAAGCAACAAACGGTTTTGTATTCAGTTAAAGTTCAATTCCGTTAACAGGCAAGGCTTTAACACCAGGGGGCAACTTGTGCCTCCCAAAAGAGAGTCTTAGGTACTGGGCAGACATCATCAAGTTCTCTGAAATTCTGGAAGGCTTACCCAAATGCTACAAGAACGTGGAGGATGTGAATTGAAACTCTAGCAGGTGACCAGATGGTGATCATTTTGTAGAAATGCATTATTGTTTAAAAAGAATGAATACATTATTAATGAAGTTAGCAGCTAATATTGGACAATGACTAAATGCATGCATGAGGGCAGATGGGCATTGTTGCATGGCAATGAGCGGACATGTGTGATACTAAAATACAGAGTAGATCCACTTTTGGTTGATTTAAATTCAAAACCCGTTAAATTTCATATACTGTCTTCTCTGTACTTTTTAAAATATACACCAATTCAGCTAGGAATTGTCATTTTACTCATTTATCTTAATTCAATTGATTCATTGGTTTTTACATTTTCAATGGTTTGGGAAATTCTCTCTTTGAATATGCTGAATGTCAGTTTTGCCAACATTGTTGTACTGAATAGATTAAGAACGTGTGGAGGAGATCTATATGGGTTTAGCTCAGTTTACTTTGTCCTGTTCTTCTTCAGACAGCACCGACGCTGGTGGGTGCGATATTAACTGCTTCAAGAACTAATTCATTAATTATATATGATTAACACAATTCTTATTTGTTCTCTATTGGTTATGGGTGCCAGTATCATGTTATATAGGTTATGCCTCCATGCTGTCATGTTGAAAGTGCTACTTCATTATTTCTACATCACAAATAAATAATTTAGTGTGAGCCCACACCATATCCTGCTTTTTCTTTGGCTTAATCTATGCAAAAACTCGTTTTTCCAGCACAAGTACAGATTAGTCCTAGATGTCATGTAGCCCCCTCTTGTGTCAATCTCGGATATGTGCATGTAAGGAACCTCCATGAATGAGTTAGCAAATCATATTAGATAATGACAATCTACAATTTAAGAAAAACTATATTCAACATTTCTATATGTGTACTATGTTTGGTTATTTGTATTGATTTTGGTAGACAAATATGATTATTTGTGTCTATTGGCTGTAATGAAAAGTCCTTGGTTTTGCAGAGCACTCACATTCCAGTGCATTAAATGTATCTCCTGTATGTTGGTCAGGGCAAGACATTTATGGCGTGTTATTCAGCTGATTCAGCTGTAACAGCAACACAATTAGGCCAGCGTGATGGATAATGCTCCACTTTTGCCCCACTGGACCCATCCATGCTGGGATGCAAAATAACCCCACATTCATAACAGGGACAAGATGCTGTTAATATTATTTTCAGTGTCCTAGATGCAATGCTGTACATTTTTTTATTTTGCACCTGTGTTTCTTGCTTGTAGGTGCATGTATGTTTCAAGGCATGAATAAATTGTGAAATAACTTCACTTTTCTCTTGTGTGACTGCAGCAGCCAGCAGAGTAGCCAGCAAAGCAGCCAACAAAGTAGCCATGAAGATGAAACCACTCGTTTCTTGACTCCATTTATCAGAGAGGAGAGGTGAGAAATAGTGTTTTTTTTTTTTTTTTTTTGCATTTATTGAAATTGTCATTGTGTCCTCTGTTTGATTCTTATCATCTGGAGCACATGTTGATGAGAAGAGTAATCACGACCCTTTTACTGACCATGATTTGACGTTGTTTCCTACAATGTCCACTAGAGGGCACGTTTCCTTTCCGGGCAATAAATAATCCAGTTTCTCCTCTGAATTTATAGTATGCTCCTCGCGTATTAGATTTAGGGAGGGAAATTTTGGTGGTGTTATAGAAATAGTGTTGAAAGGTATGATGGTATTTTGGGATGCATAAATGCAGCCAGTGACAGTTTCGGCTCAGTGCACGGTTTACCACACCTCCACTTATTCTTTCCATGCTCTCGTCGCACGCTTCTTTCTCGGAGTCCCGCTTCCTACGCGCTATTCTAGCACCGTCTCTACTTGCATGAACTCGGAGCAGTACCCATGGGATACCTGGCTGCTCGCCTCTCTTCTAGCGAGGGGCTTTTGCAGCTTCTTGCAGGGCGAATGGCGTTCTGTGGCCGGTTTTAGAGGGCACGGAATGTCATGTCTCCTCTGCAGGTAAAACAGCTGCGTATCTGCTGGGGGGAGAAGGGGGGGGGGGGTGCCTGTGCCGGACTTTCTGCCACTAGTCTCGCTGCATTCTCATGGCTTTTTATTGCCTGTGTCGCTGCAGTCAGTTTGCTGAATGCTTAATGTGCAGATAGATTTTCTGGTGTTGTTGCAGAAGGCTGATTTGCGATGCTGACCGGTTTGTTGCCATTGTCAGGAATGTGCTTGTGCAGTTCCATCCGTACAACTGCGTGTATCAGATTATATAATAACACAATGTGACTTTGCAAGACATGCAATATGACTCATCGGTGAAGATGCAGCAGATTGTGAGGAAACGTCGCTGTGGCATTACAGAATACAGACATCTTTTTTTTTCTATAACAGTAAATGACAGTTTATATAACAGTAAATGACGGCATTGCAAATTAACTTGAGAGTTCAAACTTAGATGTAACTTTGTGATAGTTTGTGGTAGTGATGGAAAAATGAAGCTTCAAATTTGCTTTGTGAGCCAGTAGTATTTTTTTACTTGGATTTTTGTTCTGAAAGCACACCGACTTGACATTTCTTAAACGCCTATCTTTAAACCATCAGTGCCGTCGAGACAAAGAAGGAAAAAATACAACTGGTTCATGAAGTAAATTTGAAGCTTCATTTCCCATCACTAGTATGTGATGAAGTAATGTGAAAATTCATTTTTGATTATTCTGAACTCCTGTTTCCATTCCACTAAACCAATACAATTGTTTTTCTTCTGTGTGCAGGTCTGACAGTGCAGCCGACAAAATCAGGTGAGTGTGCAAGACCTGATTTGTTGGGCTTAAACTTGATGTGGGGCACAGTATGGTCGCCTTTGCCGCTGTCGTCCCATTCGACCCAAACGAGCCCTCCCATTCCATGTTTGACACACATTGATGGCTTTGTGTGTGACAAGCAATGTGTCTAAATGTGCTTTGCCTGTGGACTCAATGCAGTTGCAAGCCATGGAATGCCATTGTTGGCTTTGATTGCTGGAACAACACAAACAAGGGGGGTTTGTGAACTGTGGATACAGTGCTGTGGAGATGTCAGTGTGTTCGGCAGCAAACTTGTGTGAACTCACCCGATGATATATCCAGAAGTATCCTTGTGATGGGGTTGAAGCTGAAAAGGTAGGCCAAGATGATGATTTTGAGATGATCAGATACAAATCTTTTGTGCTTGTCTTGGTTTTATTAAATGATGAATGATTCTCCGAATGGTTGTAAAATAAGCCTTTGGGTATTGTTTTGGTGCACTCTGCTGGTCAAGCGTTGTTACTATAGCATGTATTGAAAGTGGGCATGTTTTGTGAATAGGCACTGAGTTGACATCTTGTATTTGTGGTGCCTGTATGTTTAGTGCGTGTCTGTTTTGGTATGCATTAGTTGGTCGGTCATGCATAATTGGTACTGACAGAGCTAGGAAGACCACACTCAACTGCACATTACATAAAGGCTTTCATTCATGTTCATATCCTACCACTTTTTGTGTCATATATGCTTTCACATGAAAAAAATACTCCTACCAGAGGTTACATTCGGTGTCTTTTAGGTTACAGCAGATATGAGGATTTGACTCAATTTCCTTGATCAACAGTGGAAGCAAATTTAACATTTACATGAAACATTCATAATGAATGAATATCTGCTGAGTTTTCCAAGCCTCTGTTTTCACATCAGTCTTGCGTGGAAAAGCTCAACGAACAGAAACTGAATCAAGAGCGCCTCTTTTAGCCACAGCCAAGAAGTGCAGGACATTTGCCTTTGTTGCTTTAAAACTCAAATCATTAACAAGCCTTGTACACAATCTACGTTTTAACATTTGAGTGATTTAATATGGTCTTTCCCAGTGACACTGTCAGAATATTTATTGTTGTGCTTGGAGTTAGACATTCAGTATATTATTTATTAGTTATTGTACACTATATACATCGTTATACGATATTAGTTCATAGTGAAATGAGCCGCTGTACCTTGGATCTTAGCCGGAGAATATAACGGAAAGCAGCATTGTGCAGGTTTGTCTGAACAGAGAATGGAATCAGCCGGTAGCAGTTTTATAGATCCTGCTGAAAACAAGCTTTGAAATACTTTAATTCAGTTTGTATCGATATATCAATACAGCAAAGAATTAGCACATAAATGCCACGTCAACATCTAGGTAGCTCCACTGTGTGTGTAAAACAAAGATTTCCTCTGTAGAAGGAACAAGCACTTGCATGATTTCTCATCTGCATTATTTTTGGAATCGTGCTGGAATTATGCAGTTTGCCAAGATAGGAGGGCATGAAAAATGATCAGAATGTAGTCCCAAATATGCTGATAAGATACATACTGCGAATTATATTTTTAGGTTTTGACCTAACAATCGGCACAGTTAAACCTCACGTTTTGTCATAATAGAGGCACACACAGAGTCCATTAATGACCAAGGCAAGCAAAATGAGTGCATTTTTTAATCGAGTTGGGCTCGCCCTTTCATTTGTCGTTTGCATTCCTTATGATCTCACTGCAGGTACTTGAGGTCGAGAGTAAGTGGTCCACACAAAGATTGATTACTTTATTACAGCAACACAAGGTCTAAATAATGTATGTTGAAGTGGCTCGCTGATAGAGTGTCTGGAAATGTCTGATTTGCCTTCAATCGGGTGCTCTTCCAGAACATAAGGGTCAGGGGTCAATGTGATGCTGGTATATTTGTAGATTTGGATACATTTGTTCTATATGTTTCTTTCTAGTCTTTTGATGTGATGTCCTCATTGCTCTTCGCTGTCTCAATTGCAGTATGATCGATATTTGTCTGGGGTTTGAGAGATCTTTGCTTCCGCAGCATAATCTGATCTTTCGAGTCTGGAGCCTCATAGAGAGGCACATCAGGTTGACGGGTGAGCTACCAGTAAGCAACAAAAAAAAATACTATTACTACTAATAATATAATAAAGTAGTATCACTTCAACATATAGTTCCACCTGACTATTTTACTACTTTCCTATGGGACAGGGAGTTGGCATTTTACAGGATAAAAGGAAAAAAAAACATCAATTATCAATGGGTGAGTTTTTCAGCAAATAGCCAGGGATGTGTTTCCCTGGAATAAAAATATATATAGTAGCTGAATTTGTCAATAACAAACTGCAGATATTCAAGGCATTACTGTATAGTAGATGTTGAACGACTGAAGTTTTTTTTAGTAGTTGTTTGTAGTGTGTTGAATGTTGAGCCAAAATCAAGACAATCATGACATTCAATCTATTTTGCACCGTCATCCAGTCAAATAAAATAAAATGATGAAGTGATGAAATGATACAGCCCACCGTTACACGAAAAGTAGTTCATGTATTTAGTCAGAACCCTACACATTTTGTCTTCAACTAGCTGACCAGTCTAATCTTGTGTTCAATAGTATCCATAGCGTTGTACTATGGCTTTCAAAATGTAATTCTTTTTCCATTTCACTTTCATTTGGTTGTGCAAGTGTACCTAATGAAATGTCTAGTCAAAGCGGTTGTTGATGCTCAGAAACATCTGCCGTGTTTTGTTGGAAATGTTTGGATCGTCATCAGTTAGCGGTGTGCCCCCGCTCTGCGGGTCCAGCTGCAGCTGCACGCAAGCTCAGCATGAACGTTTTGACCATGATGTAAGAACACGTCTTGGTAAAATCAGGTCACCGGCTTAACCGGGGTAGTTATGTCTGAAAATGATTAATTTGGCGATGCGGTCGCAGCCTAGTTTCATCTGCTTTGCTGCCCATTGATGGGAAAGAGAGGAAGGGTGAGAGAGGAATCGGAGGATGGAGCGTGATGAAGCCAGGGGGGGGATGAGAGGAGGCGAAGGACCACCCTTATTGAGCACAGCCATTCTCTGTGAGCCTACCAAAGGGACCTTCCCACACACACACCATAGCCAGCCAGCCAATCAGAACACTCGCATCCTTGAGCCGTCCTCCCTCGTGCGACTGCTCATCCATGCCTCAGCGGCTCACATTTGAACCGATGAGTTTGGAAACGAGGTTGCGCAGCGCCTGAGCAAAGAAAAATGGCTATTTCTTTTTTTAAACTCTTATGTCATATGTTTATTTTGGACTAAATTAATGACGCATTTAAGACAACAAGAACAGGTTTTTGAGGATGTGTTTGTGCTGAGACAGAAATATCCTTGCTGTCCGGACATCTTCTGGCTTCCTTAGCAGTCCGTTTAGTAGAAACAGGTGAATCACTTCTCGAACTTGTCGCCAAATGTGAGCTGATTTTTGCTTGTGGAGGCAGCGAGGGGCTGGGACGAGGCTTGGTGATGTTTTCCGGACAAGTGACAACGAAAGAGCAGAATTGAAGTGATTGAAGAGAGGCCATGAGAGCGAGAAGAGAGGCCAGGATGGTGTCCACCTGTTCACCATGCACAAACAGAAGGTTAGGTTGGATTTTTGTTCCTTGGTGCATCGGTAACCCTTTCGAGTGTTGATATCTTATGAATGACTCAAATCCTACTATTTCAAAAGTTGCATGATGTTAAATTACATGTTTGTTGGCCAACGAGTTTTATTCTGCTGAATTAAATGTCCATTTTGGCTTCACCGACAAACTAGATACACCTGATTACGCTTTAGATAAGGGTGGTTAAAAAAACGGAGGTGCATTTGCTCAGCTTTACTGTTTAGGTATATAAGCTGTGAATTCTTTTTTTTTCTTGTAGGGGTGGGGTGCGGGGTACGTAAACTAACTGGGCATTAAATCATCCTAGAATGTATTGCTACAATATATGATGAATGATCAATTTCTCACATACATCTGGAAAATGGAATACATTGGAATTCGGAAAAAATAAAACTCAAGAGAATCGTTTATCATCACACGATTACGAGTCTGTATATGTGCATTGAAATGAGGACTGGGGAGGATCTTTTCCAGTTAGCCTTGTACAAGTGTGACCTACAATGAAACAACCACAATCTCCATCATCAGTAGAAAGACTTTAACATCAAATGTTTCGTTTTTTAGTTTTTTGTTTTAAACTGGTTTTGCACCAAATGTCTCTCTGTTTCAACATAGTATAGTATTATGTTGGGGAAATCCAAGAGAACAACATTTCATTTCTGTTAAACCCACATTTGTTCTGCTGTCAGTAAACCCAGCAAACAAGTTGACCTCATTGATTTACTTCCTCTGCTGCTTTCTGTAGGGAAATCCATTCCTACCAGTTTTATTGATAGAAACAATCTTATATAATTCTTTTGGATAAAAATGATCAATCAATATATATCCTACTTTGGCTGCACAATATAGTATATAAAAATTGTGCATATCACCGAGACATGCACTTATTTCCATAGGGAATTGATTGATTGATTAACTGAATATTTATTGATCCCCAGGGGTGGGGAAATTCAGGCCCCAGCAGTATCCATACCACAGAGTGGGTATACAAAAGACACACAGATGACATGAGTGCAACACAATAGGCATAAGGCTGCCACAACACAAAAAAGGTAACAGCGGCCAACCAGCACCCCTCAATACAAGAGAACACCCCAAAACACACAAAATAGCCTCCACGGGGTCCATCGACAGGTGTAAGGCAGTCCAGTTCAACGGCGCCCAATGGACCGTGGTCGTGAATCGGTGAAAACATCACAAAGCAGGCAAACGTGTGAGCAGCGTCCCGGGCACCCAGTCGGGGCACGTGCAGATGGTCACCACGGACGGGGCTAGCATGGCGAAAGTCGTTGGTTCCGACTTGTATGTTTTTATCTGACTTTTCCCAATCAGATGCAACCTTGAATGTAAAATATATAATGGCATTCCTAACACTAAATAACTGGATACAAACACATGTAAGTTATTAGAATTAATGAATTCTCTAAGAATACATTGAGCCTTACTTTGCCACATAGAAACATTTATCTATTTCTTCCTGCCAATCATAAAAATATAATTTCTTTAGTTGCGTTGAATAGCCTAATTTTGATGTCACCATTTTCAACACCCATAGGGCATGTTTTTCCAACATCACGCTGTACTATATCATACCCATTTCTACTAAATTGCTTCTTTTATGTAATTGTATTTATCTTAAATATGGGCAGCATTAATTTTTATTCATGGCACGGTGTCAGTTAGAGATGAAGTATACGCTCGTTCTCTTGTAGTTACCACTTACTGCTTTAAAAAAAATGTATTTCACATGCACTTTATTTATTAATGCCCCACGTGTGTGCATTCAGGCACCCTCTGCTGAGTCATCTCAAAGCATCTGGTGACTCACCGTGTATTTTACATTGTCTTTATGTTTACGAGTAAATGCTGATGACACTAATGTTTCCGTCTTCTGCACAGGCCACAAGTTAATGCACTTTTACTTTGCATATACACACTCCTATCCGACTGGTTACCCATAGCAATGAAACTTGAATAGACCGAACCACATGAAAGACATTTTCTTTAGCGGGTCTTTAGCGTTTTTACAGTCGTTTAGTGATGGGCATCAGAGTGAATGATTTATCCTCTGTGATGCATTTGTGCCACAACATGTGCATTAACTAAAGGTACATGTTAGGGTCGTTCTTCATCTCTAACATGATTAATGTAGCCTGCAGATGCTCCAATGTCTTCATTAATAACGTAGCTTACCTCTGCCTTGTAAATAATTTGGTCACAATATGTCCTTCTCCTCCAGGCCTTTTTTCAGGTAACCACACATCACTTATAATATTTCGCATATTAAACTCTAATGGCAAGCAGAAGATAGTGCCGCATCCAATGTCTAGGTCAATTTCGACTGCAAAGAATATATGGAAGGAATAGGTGAAGGAGCATTTGTGGGCTTGTGATCACAGTGATTCATGACGCATGTGGGCACCTATTATTGAGTCACTGACACTGGAGTGAAACGAGATGTGTCACTTTGTACTCTACATGCGATTAGACACACACAAATGCATGTCATTGTGTGTGAGGTCTGACTCTGAGATGATGGAAAATGTGTCTTGTTCCTCTGGCAACATCACTGAATATGTGGTGAAGAATATGATAAGGCTTTTAGCCGTATTCTAATCGAGCAATTTGCGATCCCTTTGTTCAACTGTATTACATGAACACTACTTTCTCATTATGTTTACACAAATATGATTTTATACCAAGGCCTCTCACTTGCTTTTCTGTACCCTCACTGATAGGCCAAGCAAAAGAAGTGGAAGAAACTGATATGGAAACCTCAAAGGTAGGCTATAAATGATACTCCTCATATAAAAAAGTGACGCCATGAGGCAAAAAATATTCTACTTGAAGCATTTATTACTCTTTAAAAAATTAAATTATGGTTATGACGCGCTGGACTATACTGTATGCCGGCCCACCGTCAGAGGGAACGCTACAGTTTAATATCCAACAAGCTCGTCGAATCTTTTTTACATTCATGCCCTTTCCATGGTGGTCAGTTGTATCTGTTACAATCAATATAATTCGGATTTATCTTTAGGCGCAGTGTGTAAAATTTTATCTTGCGACATTGATACAATACATTTTGATTGATTTATAATTGAAGTAAAGTTTTTATTTTCCTATGATTAAGCACAATGTTAAGCACTTGGGCCACTACGCTACTGTATTGTAATGTTGATCATGACAGAGGCACTTAGTAGCAGTACTGAGTTTAGTAATTTTTTTTTTTTTTTTTTTGTGGTATTAGATGCAGAAAGTTTGAGAACTATGGTTTTAAGGTATCACTATTACCTTTTTGCTCATTAATCTCACTTTTATTTACCATGCAAAATGATGTCAGATGTCAAAGACTGTTTAACAATATTATAAATCATATCTCTTTGTAAAATATGTTGGATTGAGTGTCAAGCTAGGACTGAAGGTCAGGAACGTTTTATGCTTCAGTTGCTTACATTTCCACTCGTTTTTGTTTTTTTTCTTGTCAGTATCCAACATTTTGCTAATTTTACACTGAACTGAAACATCCAGGTAGTGAAAAGGATATATGACTGTTGTGAAAATGGCAAAATACAACATGTTCAATCAGCATAACAGGCCAAATAGACTCCTATTTACCTGTGGTGTTATTTTTGCAGAGCGAGCACCGCGGTGCTTGGCAACTTTTGAACAGCCCATCTCTTGAACAGCCCATACAAATCATACACAAGAACATTCATCCAATTTATGCAATGCGATTTTTTTTTTTCCTTTCAGTGTGAAGGCTATGCAGACTGAAATGCTTGAAAGTTGTGAGGCCTTGTTGCTTTGTTTTCACAAGTGACGTGGATCATTCACGAGGTTCAAAATAGCTCAAGTGATGTCCTTGTCAGTTCCTTGTGCTTTGTGGGTGATAATGGCATAGCAACCAGATAAAGCCAAGTCAGTGCTTGTGCTTCTACATGACTTAGCGTTAAGTTCTCGGCACATTTCTACGTCCAAATAGCAGACAAAGGTCCAAATGTGGCCCGGAAGCTTCGGACTCGCATCAGTGTGGGATATATGTTTTAATCACGGTTGTCACTGTGCCAGCAAGTACCGATTGTCCAGTGGGCGGTGACGTTACAGTGGAGTTGGTCAATATTTCTCCATCCAGGCCTGTATTCCATCAACTTTTGGAATATGATTGATCGTTCTACTTCCATACCACCGTTATATACTAGTATGATGACTTTGGTCCTCGGTCATGCTCCTTTGATAATGTAGTAAGTTATGCATGTTATAAATGTTGTATTTAGTTTGATTTCAAAGTAAACTTGTACACGAGTCGATGAAAATTGCTCTCATCAAATTGAGGGAACAATGATTACCCATTAACCTTTTCACTCTGCGCCCTGCAAGTATGATATTAACACTAACCCTTGCCATATATGTCATTTTAATTTACTATTAAACTTTAAAAGAACATTGAACATTTTAATGGAAACATAAATTGGCCTCAAAAATTAAATGTATTACTTTTTCTACAAAGGGTCTGACAGGCCTTACATTATTTTGTGACAAAGTTCCAAATTCATTTTCATTACTTTCTAAATTAAATTCCCGTATACTATTGTTGATCACGTAGTTAGTGTGCTTAATCTCAGGACATTAAACTAAACGTGTATATAACATGTTGCATATGAATTGAAAAATAAATATTGTCCTTCTCAATTGTAGAACTAATACGATTAAAGCTCTGGGATGAAGTTTTAGAT